>NC_056731.1:1433393862-1433653862 GCF_019279795.1 Protopterus annectens | reverse complement strand
TTTATCTAGCATAGTGAAATTTACATTCTCTGTATCTGTTTATCTATGGATGTATGTAATTCTATCCATATCCAACTTTAATTAGGAGTATATATTTCTTTCTAAATATATTTTTATATCTGAAAGTATACTACCAGTTGAACTTGCTGTTTTGTTTGCATTTGTTTTAATACCACCCAACTGTATCGTGCAAATATGGAAATCAACTGGACAAAATGACTACCTATGCTCTTTACTCTTACATTCATGTACTGCATAAACTACCCTTGGCCATACCCTTATTCTGTTCTCTATTCCTTCTTTCCATTTTAGAAAACATCTGTTTTACAACTCTGAAACTGCACAATCTGCTACTAAGAATTCAGCACTGACAAATTAACGTTTATACTGATAGAAATTAATAGAACTGATTTTTTTTTTGTTTGCTTTTTAGTTTGTTTTAGACTGGAACTGGCCTGATGCTTTAGTAAAGTTAAGGTATTAAGGTTGCTTTAATTTTTTTGACTTTGTTAATGATGCAATAACTTTAAATGACTCTTTGCAGCTCACTTTTGTAGATTAAATTAATGGCGCCTATTTAATGTGCAAACATATATGCCTTAATTTAGTTAAAAGTTTTCCTTCACTTGTGAATTAGATTTTTCAACAGTAACATCTGCAGGAGAAATGCAGACTGGCAGACAAATCAATAACAGGGAGAAAAGTGACAAGAAAAACAACATAAGGAGAGCTTTCTTGCCTTCAGTGGAGGTGATACAGCTTCTGATTAATGAATGTCAACAATTGGTATTACACTTAATTCAGTGATATCCAGAGAATGCAGTAAGATACTCTAATAAAGCGCGAATACATATTGGAGGAGTATAAGGGTTTGCCATATTTGGATGAGCCACAGATATAAAATGTATGATTTTTTATTTACAGTTGTGCTGATTTTTTTATATTTTATAGTTTTAGCTTTTGAATATGAAGCTTAGTTATACAGATGACACTTTTATAGCTAGCAGCACATCTTTACTCACTCAACACCTTCATTTCCACCTTTAGTGCACCAAGGTCTCTCCAAAATGATTCTTATGCTCTCGGGTTTATTTTTGGCTCTTGGTACTTAGCTTTCTTGTTCTGTTATTAAATCTAATATGTTAGTGTGTACTGGATGCAATAACTAAAGATACATTCCTAAGTCACAGTGTGATTAAAGTTAATGAAATTAGTATTGTTTCAATCTCTGATGTTAGGCACAAGTCCTCTTTGCAGCACCCGCAATGTGTCCAGTAATGACTTCTTCTGCAATTCATATGGTGTTACACATATTGTAACATATCTACGTATGGGTGTAAATTCTTTTTTTGTAAGGCCCATTGTTCCTACTACTTTAGGAACGGTCTGTGTATCCTTCTTCTACATTACTCTTGTTTCACCCTACAAATCTTGGTATTTTGTGACTTTGTGCCTCTCTGTATATAAGACACTGTAGTCACTGGGTGTAGCAATTTCAATAATAAATGCTACTTTTGCCTTCTTTTCATGGATTACTATATCTCGTTTTCTCACATCTATTTTTTGAACTGTTGGTAATGGGTGATCCCATGTGATATAAACTCCATCATCTTCTACAATGCTTTTTTGCTTATGTTTCCAATGTTTTTCAGCTACTTCAATATTATAATGTTTGCACAATCTCCAATGCAGTAGTCTTGCCACATTATTATCCCTTTCAGTATACTGTCCTTCTGACATTAGTATATCACAACCAGCAACGAGATATGCGACTATTTCCAATTGTGTTTTACAAAACCTACATTTGCCTGTTTCTCCCACATGTTCAATGGACTTTGTAAATCAACATGCATGCAGTCCACTATCTTTGACTGCCAATACTAACCTTTTGTCTTTTGGTTTAAATCCAACTCTTCTTAACCATTCCTGTGTTCAATCATGATCAACATGAAATTATTCCAAAAGTTTTCTATACTTGCAACTATATTTATGTAATTTCCACATTTTTGCCTTCTCATCTGATGCTTCATCTTATATTATTTCTTTTGCTTTTTAGCACATTGAGTGGCTGCCTGATTTTTATCTACATCTGATTTGATTTCCATTCCCACTTGACTCTAATATGCTTCTGCTAGACTAAACAGGGAGGACATCTTAGACTTATTCTCCTCACATTTTAAAACTTAAACTACGTTTATGTCTTCGGAGGTCAGCAGATATGTATGCAGGCTATGATTGCAGATCTATACATGTAATCAGTTTCAAGGATTCACATACCTCCTTCAGAATGGGGAATATATAGTCTTGGTATGCATTGTTTTTTATAAATAATTTGATGAGCATGAAGCATCCTTCTTGTTTTCCTTTCCAACTGATCCAACACATTTTGGGGCCAGTCCTTACTCCAAAACAGTAAGTTAGGAAAGGAAGAGCAAATTGGTTTATAGCTTGGACTTTGTTGCTAGATGTCAATGCTGTTTTTAGTATTACTTTTAGTCTTCTAAAATATTACTTGCTATGTTTCATTCTCATGTATTCATGTTTTATTGCTGATCCTTCATCAGTTCCCGAATATTTATACACTCCCTCTTGTTCACATTCTTTTATATCACATTCCAGTCCCAAGCTGATGTTTTCTTGGTGCTGCATCTTTCCTGCATTAAAGGTTGCTTTTGCAAATTTATGAAGACCAAATGAAAAATAAAAAAAACTGCCGACAGAGCACATGGAGTGACACAAAAATAAAATCCAACTATTTTATTAAAGCACTTTTCATCCCACTCTATGGTGGGACTTCTTCAGCTAACATAAAAACTGGTATATTTATATCATTGGTCTAAAGACACACTAAGTGTCTTTAGCCCAATGATATAAATATACTCTTAAAGACAAGAACCCAGTGGTCTAGTAGTGTTTTAATTTTGGTTGAGCTTATTGTTGTATTCAGTGAACAGTTGCTTTTTATGTATGAATGACTAGTTTAATTGTTTAATGAAGGAAGTGCTTTGATTGGTGGTTGCAAACATATGACTGGTTTGAGTAATTGTGACTGTTTTGGATGACTATTTAATCATTGTAAACCAGTCTTTATGTTATCTGAAGAAGTCCCACCATAGAGTGGGACAAAAAGCGCTTTAATAAAATAGTTGGATTTTATTATTGTGTGTCACTCCGTGTGCTCTGTTAGCAGTTTTTTATGTTTCATTGGTTTACTTTCTTGCTTTGCTAGTTTTTATTAAGACCAAATGACATTCTTATATCACCTGAAAAAGTTGTGACCACTTGTAGTTGTGCTTTCATTTCCTTATCCAATTAACCATATAGTTTTAAATCATCCACAAAAATAAGTTAAGTCTTTACACTTTCTTATTTCCTGGAAGCCAAATTGTAGCCATGACCCAATCTGTGAAGTAGACAGCTTAATGGGTTAAGGGCAAGACAATAGAGCAGTGGTGACAAAGAATCACCCTGCAATATCTTCCGTTTAATTTTTATGCCTGGAATAATAAATTGTCCTTTATCATGGCTTAACTGTAAAGTGGCTTGCCACTGTTTTATGATCGCTGTAATGTAATTTTTCAATGTAGGGTGTATCTTATACATTTTAAGCACTCTTTTGTCCATGAATTTTGGATGTTGTCAAGTGTTTTTTTGTAGTCTGTCCATGCCATAATTAGATTCTACTCCTTTTTACAGTTCTCCATTAAGACTTTAACAACAAATGATCCTTTGTTCCACATGACATTCTTTTATTACCCTTTTGCTCTTTTGCCATTGGTGAATTTTCTTCTAAATGACTGTAAACTCTGTCAGCATCATTCTAGCACTTAGTTATTAGGCAAGTTATTAATATATAGTTTTTATGATAGCTTGCTGATTCAGTCTTAATTAGGAGTATTGTTTTTCCTGTTGCTAACCAGGTTGGTGTCTGTTTGGGGTACAAATAAATAGTTCTTATTCATGGCTAAATCTTCATGTAAAGATGTTAGATACTGCATCTGGGCCTGGGTTTTTCCAGTTATGAGCTTTTCTTAACTTTGTTTCAAACTCTGGCTGTTACTTTATCCCATTTCATATCCTGTACATTTGAACTTCTTATTCTTTTTTTACTTCTTCTATCCATTCAGCATCTTTGTTATGTTCTGCAGGATCTTCAAAGATATTTCTCCACAATGTATCTATTTCTTCTTTGTTTGGTGTTGTTTCAATTCCTTTCGCATTGTTTCCTAATTCTATATAAAACATTTTTGGGTCATCAATTAATTGCTTATGTTATACTTTTCCTTTATACTTATCTGTATACCTTCTACATTTTTTCTGCCTGTGCTGATATTTTTAGTTTATTATTTGCAGTAGTGCACAACAGATCCTGATCTGGTCTGGGCAGCCATTGTGGTGCAGCAGTTAGCATTGCCACCTCACAGTAAGAGGTTACCTGGTTTGATCCTCGGCTGGGGTGCCTTCTGTGTGGAGTCTGCCGTGCTGTAGGTGGATTGGACACTCTAAATTGTGTGTGTGTGTGTGTGTGTGTGTGTGTGTGTGTGTGTGTGTGTGTGTGTGTGTGTGTGTGTGTGTGTGTGCCTTCTGTGGAAGGTTTGGCACCGGGCTGGCAACTCGACACTGTAAAACTCCACTGCCAATCATGAGCAGACAGGTGATCCACTGTGGTGACCCCTAACCGGGAAAAGCCAAAAGAAGAAGATCCTGATCTGGTCTGGTACTTCACATTGTTTTTATCACATCTGAGTATTTTTGTTGATCTGTTCTCTCTTCTATACTCTTCTATCAGTGACACTTCTTGTCTTAATTGCTTTATAGTTTTCTCCACTTGATACTTCCATGATGGCATTTGATTTCTCCCCTTCCTTTCCCTTAGTGCCCTTTGTTTTTATGGTAAGGCTTTATCTGTTATTGGTTTAGCTGCCCAGTAATATATAGCATTTACTTCTCTTATATTGCAAGAATCTCTATGAACTTTCCAAATTACTGTGCTCATTTGTTTCATCAAATTTCTAACTTTTTGGGTTGTATTGACTTGTTCTAGTCTATTTCTTTCATTGATCTTAATATAACTGTCAATTTCTATTAAATCAAGCAACTCTTCTCTTAGATATTTTTCTTATAAACTAGGGCCCATTCTTTGTTCTCCATTTCCTGTAGGCATTCTATAGAAAGTTCCAGAACATCTTCCTGCACAACATTGTCTTCAGTTTCATCTTGTGTTACCGTTGCTGTTTCATATGCGAACACTCTGGCCTATCACTCCACAACATTGACTGCATTAGAGTTGCCACAGTTTCCTTTCCTTCCTTTGCTGTAAAACTCCAATTGAAATTTTATACTAGTTATACTAGTTTCCTATGGAAAGCTCCAAAGCCTGCACTTGTCAACTCTCTTTTTGGATATGTCCAAAGCATTTGACACAGTATCCCACCAAGTCCTGCTAAATAAGCTAAACCAATATAACCTATCAAATTCCACAGCAACCTGGTTTCATAGTTATTTAACTGACAGGCACCAGACTGTGAAATGGGAAAATTCTCTCTCACCTCTGTTGCCCATAACTACAGGAGTGCCACAGGGGTCTATATTAGGACCCCTGCTTTTTCATAATATTCACAAATGACCTCCATACCTCCACACACCATGCATCTATCATTCAGTATGCAGATAATACTACTTTAATCTGTGCTGCACAAAATATTCACATCTTCCTGCAAACAACTCAACTAGTATTCTCTGATGTAGAAAATTATGTTACCAAAGTCCAACTTATCCTCAATCCAAAAAAAAAAAACACACAGGTAACGATTACAACTAGTGCTAACAAAAAACTCCAATAGCAGTCAGTTCACCATCTACTCTACAAACTTTACTCCAATCACTCCAGTATCACAGGCTAAGCTACTGGGAATAACCATAGACTGCCACCTAAAATTTGATATTCATCTCAACTTAACTATAAAAAAGTGCATGCCAAATTGGGATCACTCTACCGCATTAAACTGTTTCTCACTAACAATACAAGATCCACCATTGCTCTGTCCCAACTTCTATCCAGCCTACTTTATGCAGCCCCTATTCTAACAAATCTCAATAAAACTGACCTAAACAAAATGGAAACATGTTGCAAGAGAATTGCCTGCTTTGCTGCAAATTGCCCATATAGAACCCATCACTGTACTGCTCTGCACCAGCTCCACTGTCTTCAACTGCCCAACCTACTAACTTATAATTAGCTCTGTCTCTGTCACTCCATCTATTACTCCCAGAATAAGTGTCCTGCCTTCAAAAACCTAGTACAACAGCATTTAGCCACAAGACCTCTTCGATCATCAAACAAACTATTACTAGAAGTCACCAACAGCTATAACAGCTTTGGAGACTCACTATATAGTACTACAGTGGCAAGAAAATGGAAACCTTTCCAGTTAGCATACAAATCACATCCTCTAAAGCCTCCTTTAAAAACCTCATCAGGCATCATCTGAAGCAAAGCTGACTGTGCCATGACTGCTCCCCTGGCTAGAGCAGTCAGACAAGGAACACATAGTATGCCAATCTTATTTGCTAAATTCCCACTCTTCACTCACATATACTGACCCCATCGAGTTTAAATAAATACTACTATTAAAAATAAAGGCATTAACTAGTACTACCACTGTTCTAATTACAAATAGTTACCATGAAACTGTACAATTGTTTATACTACTAACAAAGGTTTATTTTCTTTTCCCTCAGTGGGCTGTCTTTCAAACTACTGCTAAAATATTCCAATGTACCATGTGCACATTGTATTGTGTTTTCAAGCCACAACTGGATAACATGAAACCTATTAATTAGACATTATTAATTAATGTTTTTTCTGTACTTGTGCTTCTCTCTATAACACTGCAAAAATATGCATATTTGTATGTATGTGTGATTCTGTTTTAATTATATAAATGTATCTGAAATTGTCCTTCAATGTGGAGCTTTTCTCCCCGGGCCTCTGCTGAAAAAGGGCCTTTGGCCCAGTCAGACACCCCCCGGTTAACAAATGTAAAATAAAATAAATAAATAAAATACATCTTCATATGGCAAATGATCAGATGTTTCCAGCTCCACTGGTTTCTCCTTAATTTGGGGGATCCATCACTCTATCCTACTGTGATATTATTAGAGTTAGATGTTCTACACTAAATCCTTCACTTTGTAGGTAATCCATAACTTCAGTTTCAATTTCTTTAATTGTCCATTACTAATCTCTTTTCTACTCTTCCTCTTTGTTTTTTTATTTTTTTGTATTGTAAAATTTTCCATATCTGGATACCTTTGCCTGTATTTCTCTTCAAATATCTTTGGTGCTGCTCTTTTCGTATTGAATAGTTTTGCTAATATATGTATATGTATTTATATATATATTTTGAAAGATATATACATACAGATATCTATGTATATAGATACAGATATATAGATATTTCTCTAAACTAGTCATGTTCATTAAAAAATCAATTATATAAATACATTATGTTGTTACTCAGCAAAATTTTGATTCCCAGCTGTTTTGTTATTAAGCAGGTATAAATAATGCACTTAATGAAATGCTAGTTATATATATGTGAAGACTTGTTACCATCCTACATACTCAAATAAATCATTATCATGCATTAAAAATCATTATTATGCATGTGGTGAGTGTGCATGCACTTGGACGCATGAGCGTGCGCTCGTGTGTGTGTATGTGTATGAAGTTGGTGTAAATTAATTATAATCCAAAGAGACCAACACATTTAACATAATAATGAAAACAGTATGCCAAATGCTATGCTCTCTGTTTTGAACATACCAGTCAAATGTGGATTCATGTGTTTTGCTGGAATCCTGCAAGTCTATACTGAAAGAACTGAGAGCACTCCTCTAAGATGAACACTATTATCAGTATAAAATACTAAATTATATTATCACAGAAACAAGGGATGTAATGTATTAGATCTGGTTTTGTCCTGTGTTCTTAAAACACAAATCAATTTACTTAATAATTCCAAATTCTGCCTTGCCAAAGAAGCAGTCTTATGCCAGCTGTTGATTATTTTCTGAACAGCAAATGACCTAGAGAATTGTTTAATTTTTAGTCCTTTCATACACATAAGCATATGTATAAAAACATGCTTATACATATTTGCATATTCACATATTCAAAATGCATGTACTGGGTTCACATAAACTTTTTGATGATTTGCATCCTGGATGAATTTCCTGTCAGGTCATTTTGGTTTTGAATAATACTGTCTTATGATGTGTGTCCCCACACTGCTTCTTACAGTCATCTGGCTATTACTGAATGCCATGTCCATGATATAGTAACACTTGTCATATTTTCATTCGGCACATAAAGCAGGATATTTTACTTCAACTTAACAGGAATCAGTAGAGCAGCCTACAGCATAACATACAGAAAAACTAAGTTGAGTCTGGCAAATCAGTAAACTGCATAACTGGAAAAGTTCCTACTAAAATAAATCCCAAAGCCAGCAGTATGCTGTAGTGGCTCCTGCTATAGAGAAGAAGATACCAAGTCCTTCGCCTCCAGCCATTTGGCAAAAATGGCAGTGCCTTATGGGTGCTACTCTCTAATATAAAATGTTTTCTTTTCTCCTTTGTTGTACATTTAGAGAATTTACAGAGACTTGCTATTACAATGTGAGTTATTAGTATATAAATGATTTTCAGCAGCTTATCAATAGGCTCTGATAAGAAACAAAGAGAGAGGAGTGGTTCCAAGATGGCCATTGAGCACTGAACACACACTTTCTGCTCCTCCTGTATCAACTAAGTCTATCCGCTCAAAAAAAACCTGCATCTGGCATCAAATCAAACAGGAAAGGAGTACTTCTTCTAAACTACACTTCATGAAAAAGATCTATAGCAACATTTTGGTCTAAAAAGAAAAATATTACTATTTTTTTTTCTACAAGTACTTATCTCTAGTGACTGGCTGAAGGCCACAGCCGCATGGTGGGATCCGTTTCTTTAAAGGACTGAGTTCTAAACAAGAGAAGTTAAAAGAGAAATCTTTGTCACTTCTTTGTGGTCTAAACCTACACTATAATTCACTCAGTGATGGCTAACCAACAAGAATCCATGGATGTTATAACTTTTAAAACCAAACTCTCTTCTCTAATGTCACCTGAAAAAGATGCAACAGTTAAGAGGCAGAGAATAAATAAATCAACACAGGATTCAAACAAAGGAGCTGCTAAATCTAAAAGTGAGACTGTTCTTTTACTGGATGACCTTAAATCAGGATTACAGCCCTTGCATGAAGACTTCAAATTATTCTCAGACAAATTAAATTCATTTGTATCTAACCTGGCCAAATTATAACCAGAATTAATCTTATTGACAATAAAACTGAGGAGAATTCAAAGCAAATGCAAGATTTACAAACCAAGGTAAATACAAATGACAAAATTATCAGTGACTTACAGCAAAAAATAATAGCCTTAGAAGCACACAGTAGGAGAAACAACATTTTAATACGTGGCATTCCTGAAAAGTTTAACCAAGTCCAACTGCCAGTCATACTAACTGAGATTTTTGAACACATTACTGATAATAAAATCTCCACTAAAGAAATCATTATTGAAAGAGCTCATAGAGCATTACGAAGATCACAAGATGATGATGTCCCTAGACAGATATATGCAAGGCTTCTAAATGCTGCACATGTTACCACACTGCTCATGGCTGCAAAAAAGAAAAGTAACATTTCATGGAGAGGTCACAGGATTACAATATCACAGGATTTATCTCAGCCCGTTAAGGCACAGAAACAAGCACTAGCCCCTTTTTGTGCTTTGTTAATCAAAAAACAATTACGCTTTCGGATGAAGTACCCAGTCATCCTCTCCTTCAACTATGGTGATCAGAAATTCCTAATACACTCTGCAGATGAAGCAAAAAAAAGTATTCATGCAAGCTTTCAAGGAACTACCAGCTTAACTAGCTCTACTGTTAAAACTAGTAAAATACTATAACCAAGATAATACAGTATATGATTTAAAGTTATGAAATACTGTTAAGGCTAACAAATGGTATAACCAAGATGATACAGCTACAAAAACCTATCTCTTCTGGCTTTCTAACACTGCTAACTGATTTTAACTTACCCTGACATCTTCCTAGCTTGTTTTTACCATCATCTGGATGTCCTGGTGTTTTCTTTCCGTTTTAACTCTTCAGCGACTTGTTGGCCCATTTGCAGCAGTGCACAATGCTTCCTGTGGCCTGTTGAGGCCTTATTTCGAGATCCACGAGGGTTCCCTAAGCTTCCAGAGCCGTTTCAACATTCCATAACCCAGAATGCAACAGAAATGTCGGCCGATGATGTCACGAGGTCAGAGATTGAAACAAAAGAAGCAGTGCATTACTGGGAATGCTAAAATCATGAATTAGATCGTAGGGAAGGAGAAATTGATTTAAAACAGCATTTTCAGGACACGTCAGGAAGGAGGTAATTAAATGGACTATAAAAGACTCTGGTCAGGGTAATTTAGCAACCTAATCGTATGTTTATAGTGTATTTAATATGGTTTCATTCTATACTGATAGTGCAGGATATGGATGTTTTGTTCTTTTCTCTCAATGAAGGTTGATGTACAAAACTAGTGAGCTTGATATGCTGTATGCTAGTGCTTGGTTTAATTAGCTGGCTTGCTAAACTGTTTTTTTTTCTCTTATAGTTGTATAATGCAGCTGGTCTGTGATGATATGTGAGTTGTGTAGTTTACTGTGAACTGCATTCAATGAAAATCCAATTAGCTGCCTAGGTAGTCAATTAATGCTCTTGTTTTTGTTTTTCTTTTTCTAATCCTATAGTTATGTAATTCAGTATGTAATGCATATTTAGTAAATCCAGTTAGATATCTAGATAGGTAAAAATGTATTTACCCTTGTTCAGAGCTATTCTGTTTGTTGACACATATATTTAACCTGTAATTTTTCCTATTATAATCACCCCCTTCGTTGACCTCCCTTTATAGCAGTATGCTCAGCTTATCTAAGTTGATTGTCCCATTTCCAGACAGGAGACAAAAACATATCATTACATTATTATGGTACCTACTACTATGCCAGTTATAATAGAACTTCTCTCACTATCTGCTGTAAGGGTTATTAATATCTCTGGATATAAATTGTGTTGGTCTCAATTACTCAGTAACTTTTATTGTCTATATTACTCCAACCCCTCTTGCCTATTTACATAAAACATTTTGAAGTCAAAAATTTTATAATGCTGTATGTATTATGTTGTATTGTTTTGTTATCTCCTTTAACTCCTAACTCTAACATCACCTTGCCTTTAACTGTCCATTCTATGAAAATATGTTTTTCATATTCCTTAACACTTTTGGGAGTGGCATGATGGTGAAGTTGTCCAATGTTTGTTGGCGCTTGGACTAGTGATGTTAGTTTTTATGTCACCCTGCTTTGTTCTTGTATTATTTTTCATAAGGAAAAATTGTTTAAAAACAGATCACTTGTATCTATTTTGAACGTATTCAAAAATGCCTCAGGGAGACTGGTGGTTAGGCACAGGGTCTATGGTAAGGAGCATGGATGCCAGAATACAATTTACTACTATATTACATTTTCTGTTATATATAAAAAGTGTGTTTACTAATTGGACCGTCCCTAATAGGGCTTTTTTATTACTTTATCCTAACATATATCTTCGTTTTGAATATAAAGTATGATGATTAGTGTGAACTCCTGGAATGTAAATGGCTTTCAAGAAATCAATGAAAAGAAACTAGTTATACACCTGCCCCAGGATTCACGAAGCCTCCGTGTAAGAGTTATAACTCTTACACGGAGGCTGCAGTTAAACGGAGTGATGTCAGCATGCTTTGCATATTCATGAGAGCATGCTGAATCACACCTAAGTCTAACACGGTCCGTGTAAGACAGTAGGGGGCATGTCCGTAGGCTGAGCCCTGCAAGCGGACACGCCCCCAGAAGTGTAAACGTGCCCAAAGTAAACACCCACAACAGAGTCCATGGAAATGTGAATAAACACAACACAACACATGCCCCCACAGATTATGAACATAAAATATATATATAAATGAACATGTTATATATTTTTTTTAAATTGTAAAGATGTTTAACCGTGAGTGCGCTCGTTTCCGCGGGTGTGCCCGTAGCGCAGCTATAGTTAGCAGTCAGTGGGAAAGCATATAAGAACTAAATATGCAAAATAAGCCAGGCAACAATAGCGTAGCGGTAGAGATGTTGGCTGAAGAGCAGGCATTCATGGTTCGAGCCCCCACAACACCAATTTTTTTTTTTCAAAATAAGCAGGAAACAAGTCCCTGACAAATATGTACACATAAAACCCCAATATATGTAAAATGTAATGAAATAGCCCATTTATATTGAAGAAATGTGAGGTAACAAAAGAATAAAAAATGCCAGATGTGCCCATAGATGAGCTACAGTTTAACAGGGTGAGTGCATCTGCCCGTAGATGAGCAACGGTTTAACTGGTGCAAAATGAGTGCCCGTAGCTGAGCAGTGGTTTAACATGCTAAATCTATGTGCCCCTAACTGAGCTGAGTGTAATATGCGTGCCGATAGCCAAATGAGGCTTAAACCAGCGTACCCCATTTGCGCGGAGCTGCGCACCGCGCAAACAAGCTAACCGATGGGCAACGTTGAGCAAGCCGTATCAAAACTGCCTTTACACAGACACACCCCTCAGCATGTCTAGACAGTCATGAAAAATAAAAAGCAGTGGCCAGGTTTGAACCCAGGATACTAAACACCATAGTCAAGGTACAGAACCACTAAGCCATGACGGCAGTGCTTGTAAATGCAATAATAGCTAATATATATAAGAATGAATACAAACTAGAGCATGACAATGCAGGTTTACTGAAGTTGATACAATTCCAAAATGGCCAATCACAGATATGTGCAGGAAAAACTGATTATATAAGCCCCATAGGCGGGAATACACAGCATAAACGATTGTAGAACTGACCTGCAGGCAGAATGACAGGAGTAGGAGAGGGTAGTCGCTTTCGAGCACAGAGGTGGGGTGTTGAGGAGTCCAGGTACATGGTCTGGCTCCTAGTCCATAATCATGAGGCCCAACTCATGCAGGGCCAGGTCCTCTGGGGAGCATACAGGGCTGAGGCGTGGGACCGGTTGGCTCATGATCTCACCAGTGCCACAGGGATTACAAGGACTGGTGAGCAGGTCCGTCACCACCATGCGGATCTGAGGAGACGCAAGCAGGACCAACTGAACCTTTGGATCCAGGATTCCCGGCAAACACCCAACGCCCCACTACTGAGTAAGTAACATTTAATTATGTATGTAAGAAATTAAACTAGCTGATATTATGGAGATGTGTATTCCAATATTACTTCATTTATATTACAGCTGCAGGTGTCCGTTCTGTGAACCGCAGAGCCTATGGCGATAGGCTGGTGCGGTTGCGCCACCAGGCAGGTCAGTAATCCACTACCAGTAACTGTAAAGAAATATAAAAGTATGACAGTCAGCAAAAGAGTGCAGTGTAGTCAGTAAGGAATAAAATCTGCAAGTAACAGTGTGAAAGTGTATGCAAGTATTGCTTGATTACAAAAGTGTGTGTCAGCCTGTAAGTTTAACCTAAACATGAAACTGTCCGACATATATTCTGAAATAAAAATGCCCTGCCTGTAAGAAAATAGTACACAACCTGCAGCAGGCTGAAAAGTATAGCTGCAGAAGATGATGAAATAACATGTGTGAAATATATTGTAATAACTACTGGTAAAACATGTCAATAAAGCCTAGAAGTACCATCCTGAATAGTAAAATGAAAGCAAGTGAGAGAGTGTGAGAAAGTGTCATGAATCCAGCAATACAGTAGTAATAACCCCTGAATAAAGTATACTGCAGTCAAGACAGAATGAAATGCATGTGAGATTCAAAACCAAACAGCAAAATCTGTTCAAAGTGTTGCTGCATCTGGAATGTGTATCCCAAAATCTGGATATGTTGCTCTCAGTCTGCAATATGCAGATAGGATGTTTGTCTGATATACCAAACATCCACACTTGTCTACAGCTATATAAAGCAAATGTAGCAGGATGATGTAGCTGAACAAAGCTAGATATGAATGTGTATGAAGAACCATAAAATGTATATTGATGTTGCAGTAACAGTCCTATCACCAAGTTGAAATAGTTATCATATAGGAAACTGTAGTTAGAACAGTAGTGTGTATATAACTGTAGCTATTAGAAATGTACAGCATATGTATTGTTATTCGAAGGTGTTAATATTACTTTCTTCACCCCACCCTATAACCACATATAACCCATTCCACGTGAAAATGGTATGTGCAATCACAATTAACACCCCTGGATGTTTGTCCTGTTGGGTCATATATATTTGCATGTCTGTTGATGCATCTGCCCTATTCATACATCCACACCTGATGGCCTGTTGTCATCAATTAACCCTGCATGTTGTTGGACTGTGTATTTCTGTTCAAATTATGCATGTGTTATGCACGCTGTTCAATGGTGTGAATATCTGGGTGTTTGGTTAATGGGAATACTAATGCATGATGTTACAACTAATTGTGAATGGTATTATATGTCACTAACCCAAACTGTCATGACATAATGCAAAACATAGTACGACAGGGAAGGCGGGTTCCAGCGGACCCACCTCTCCCACCTCAGCTGGCGAGTGCACCTGGCACTAGTGCCGAGTCCGGACCCTCCTCCGGTGGCCCTGTGCCACCTGCAGATGGAAGTGCTGCAGGGGATGGGGCTCGCCCCCCCTCTGCAAGTGTGGCCAGAGGAGAACCACCACTCACCCTCCGTAGCGTCCGGACTGTGGTGTGTAGGGAGATTCGGGACTCTGTTCTCGAGCCCCTATGCCAGCTCGAGGCATGGGTGGCGCAACTAACGGGCATGCCTGTTGCCCCACCTACACAGCCCCCAGCACAGCCCCGCCCTGGGCAGTGAAGGAACAGTGGCAACTGCCTATAGGTGGGGATATCAGTTCCACTGTTGCCATCTGTGGGCTCATGGGCTCTGGATATCCATACCTCCGTCCCCGTCAATTGTGTAACCCCCCACACGTGTCATACACTGCCCCTGTATGCGTCTTGTTTGTCTTGTCTGTTTACCTACCCACCCTACCTCCCCAGCTGTACCGACTTCCTTCACCTGACATACCACTCTCACCTGAAAAAAAAAAAAAAAAAAAGGGCACTCTGTACCCACAAAAAAACTATGCCCCATACATAGCTGCCCATTCCACACACATGTCTACTGGACATGGAACCTATCAATTACAAGTGGCTGTACAACAAGTATTATTGTTTTCCTGACACCTCTGTCAGGGGTGGAAGGTTTCAAATGTCACACCAAATTACATACATATGCACAGCTGTTGCTGATGAAGAAATGGGCAGCTATGGGCCTTACCTACATCCCTCCTGCACATCCCAAGCTTGTTTCCCTACTGTCTTACCCTCTTTGTGACCGCTTTTTCACCACTTTCCTGTCTCCCCATTTTCTTTTCTTTCAAAGAAAATAGCGCGGGTGTGCGCAAGAGTAAGCACGTTTAAGCGGTTGTAATCGGATGTGCGCTTGTGTGCGCGGAGCTAACCGCCAGTGTGCATGCGTGAGCTCCGCGCAAACCAGCGCTAACCTGGTTACAACTGCTTAAAAGTGCCTTAGTCACTTTGATTGACAGGTCCTGTACTCAGTTCAAAAGCAAAATAAAATCCCACTGTGAGTCCCGAACCCAGGACCTTGGAAACAGTAGTCTGCATGACTTACCACTAAGCCATGTATCTTATACAAGAACATTGTGCTAAAATAAATATATCATGTAATAGTAGGAATGAATGTAAAGGGAATATAGATGTGTAGTACACAAAGCATGCCATTTAGAATTACTATCAAAACTAGTGGATTTCCTTAATAGTAGTGTTTGAACAGAAACAGCGATGCTAGTTGGAAGCAAGTAGGTAATAATGTCACTATAGCACCTTGCAAGCCACACACATACTCGCAGCAAGATAAGCACTGCCCATACCCCACAACCTCTTACAGGAACACATCTGGACCAAGTAATAAAATATGTGGAGCAAAGACCCAAAACCAGGGACACATTACAAATAATGTTACAACAAACGCAGACAGTTCAGAGAGTAACAGGGTCTGCACTTTGTGGGATGTTTGGAAGGGTATGCAGTCTGAAACTTGAATGTTTGTCACCATATTCTGACTTGAGCCCAGAGTGACTTGCCAGAAAAAGGTGTGCATGAGATATTGACCAAAATATGAGGCAGAAATGTGGACAACCTGCAAATATCTGTACACATGACGGGTCTGACACCACCATATTTGAATAGTTAAGAGCCTAGACGTAGCAACAGTGAATGACTTACAGGGATGCCCCACAGACCCCATGTGAAATGTGCAAACAGTAGGCAGAAAGGTGTAACACATGCAATGGTAACTATGGAGTCCTGAAAGTATTCATCACTTGCATGGCAGAAAAAGTGTAGTAATACATATGCTCATGCTAACCCACAGTCACAACTGCAGCATACCAGACATTTTAATGGGTGTACCCCACTGATATGTACCATTCCATGAGGCACATAACAGATGAACCTGAAAGTCTCTGGGGCCTGCTCAGCAGCATACTCAAATACCCTAATAGATGTCAAGGCCCACACCATGGCCAGACCACACTGCATGCTGTAACACCCTAGCAGATATAGCAAGCATTCCAAGGTGTGAATGTACATGGAAAATAGGAAAGCTACAGCAGCACACTACAGTCAAGACACCTAGCAGGCATACAAGTAGTGACTGTAAAGGGCAACTATTGAAGCCTTAGCAACAAAGTGCAAGCAAAAGTGAAAGGAAAGCACACACACACACACACACACACACACACACATTAACAGTAGTAGTAGTTGTAGGTGTCAGTGTACATACACAGTTAGTACAGGAAACTGGAGAAATGAATGGAGGAATGTTAATCTACAACACACCTGGAAAGATGAGAGAGATACCAACCTTTACACTCACAGAACATTGTCCTCAGCATAACAGCATGGTCCCTGCCCTTAAAATCTGAAAGGGCTACGCCTATCTCACATACCTTTTTATAGCACTGTTCTGAAATCACAGTGAGAACTGCAATCAGTACACAACTGGCTGCATGCAATTAGCAAATGCTGGCTAACAATTGGTGCAGAGGCCATCACATGGGCATATGCAGATACCTACAAAAGTATGCTGTACTCCCAGTCCACACATGCAATACTTTCATTGCACCCTGAGAAGGACGTGAGAGACAGACAGAGAGAGAGAGAGAGACAGAGACAGAGACAGAGACAGAGAAAACTGCAATTAAGCAGACACACACAAATTGTTCAGCAACAGCTACCTGAAAGTTGACAACTGGGAAGTGGAGCAGCAGGACAGAGAACCAGACGGCAACACAAGCAGCTGTGACAAACACAGGTAATGTAAAGTAATACTATAAAGGTCTACATACTGTGAACCCTCCATATGTGTCATTGGTCTGTATCCATATGTATATGAAGATGTGTAAAGGGCAGGGGACATACAGCAACTATCAGTGAAGGCTGTACATACATTTGTATGTGAGAGCATCTATGTGCACATATCAATGTTGGTTGATTGTAGGTTGTAGTGCCATGTACAAAGTAGGTTTCACAGTTATGTATGTTTAGCAGTATATTAGTGTGTGTATACAGTATGGTAGACAAATATGTTGATATACCTGTCTAACATATAGATACGTATGTATGTCAACATATGTATGTGTGTATATATATATATATATATATATATATATATATATATATATATATATATATATGATATGCATATATGTATACATACATAGAGAGAGATGTAGGAATACATAGACAGATGTAGATAGAATATTGTACAAACATATCTATGTAATGCACACATACAGATATAGATATATGTAGATACATATACATAGACAGACGGATCTGACTACCTACAGGTATGACTGTATATGATGACTTGCAACATAGCCTGTCCCACCCTCTCTGTCACTCACACCCACTCTGTGTCCCCCCCTCCACATCTATAGCAATATATGTACATCAATATATATATATGTGTATATGTATACAGACATATATATATATATATATATATATATATATATATATATATATACATATATATATATATATATATATATATATATATATAGAGAGAGAGAGAGAGATGTATATAAATTCTGAGTGAGGCACATGTGTACAGATGTATTGCAACAGGTGCCTGGTGACAAAGGCATGGAGTGAACACCAGTGTCCAAACCGGAATACCATACCACATTCCAGATCACCTACACCAGTAACCACCAGATATGTGATTGGCTGCCCACCACTGCATGTGTCAGGGGTGAACAGGGTCATAAATGTGTACAATAGTGGCCCCAATGATATTCACAGTGGCACACTATCCCTGGAATACCTGCACATGGTATGTGTCAGCGGACATGGTGTGTCAGCTATGGACATGTAGGTCGGTGTACCCCTCCACACCACATAATGGATGCCATGGTATGGACCTCACATGACAGCTACAGATATGGAGAAGGACACAGTGACATGTACAACACTGTGGCAATGCGCTCAAACACATTACCAATGCACAGTGACTGACAACACCACAGAGTACACATATGCTACCCACATAGAGGTTACCACTCCCGGATTTACATATGTAAGTCACACCCATGACAGATGTCCAACAACCATAGTAACACCTCACACCATCCACAAACTAAATGTCTGCTGTGTGTCGTCCGTGCCACTGCAATAGAGTGCACATGTGGAGGTAAGAGTTCCTACCCACAGATAAGACATACCCTGCAATAAACCACACAGTGTTAAGAAGCAAGACTACCCATGAGTACATGTCACACATACCCCTGCTGAATGTTAGTCAGATAGGTAATATGCCATATGAGTCACCCTGTGCAACTGTGTGACAGCAGCAGGTACCATCACACCACATGTGTCACAATGGTCAGGGTAGCAGAACAGTACGCTGCTGTAGTACCAGGGGCAATAGCATATTGTATAGTATTGTATTGTAATGTAATGTATTGTGTTTTATTGTATTGGTATGTTGAGGTGCCTCCTTCGTGGAGTGGAACCACTGCTGCTGTGCGCCAGTGTACAGGTACACATCCTGTAGTCAGGCTAGTGTTACATAGCACTTCTATATGTGTGTTTAGCTCCTGTCAGAGTTTATGTAGCATGCAACTGGGGATACCATCAGGTCCCATTCATGTTGTGTATTCTGCTGTCCTGAGGGTGGCTCTCACCTGGACATCTGTGATGACAGGAGGTTACAGTCAGCTGGGATAACTATGTCTTATTTTTGGGGAGAGGGCGGGGTGACACCTGCACTGAACCTGTCTGCCACAATGTTGTCGATATCTGTGGTGTCAGTGAAATATTTGTTGTTGTGTACTAACTATGGGCATAGAGGATGGATCCTGACCAGGTTGCTAACATAACTGAAGAAGGCCTTCTGGTTATCTGTAGTGTCCCTCTTGATTTCCCTCTCAAAGTTGCCCATGGATTTTGTATGATGGAAAATAGATCCTTACTAGTGCTGCTCAGACATGCCCTCCCTTTATGGAATTATGCTCTGTCTTGCAGTAGCTTCCATCTTCTGTAATACAATCTGTCTATGGCTGGGGTCCACCAGACAGGATGCTGTCCCTTTGTGGAGAGTGTCATGGTCATATATGGGATTGCATGATCTATGCATTCTCGGAGATGTCTGTAGAAAGCAATTGTGTAGGGGTCAGCATTGTGGGTTGTATCTGCCACTGGCCCAGTGGGCTGAAAGGATACCATGTCACTGTTACAAAGTGTAAAGTTTGTATCTGTAATGTTATGCACTATAGTCGTTTGTGCTGGTGGTGGAGGTGGGATATGTATATCCAGGGCAATCAGTGTGTGGTCAGCTCACAGCAGTTGATGATGTAGGCCATACAGTACCTAGATACAAACCCCCAGAGTGAGGAGGTGCTCTTGACCTGAATCAGTGTTCTGACTGCTGAGGTTTGGTAGTATGTCGTATGGAGTGTGCCAGGTACTGTTGCACAGTTGCTGACTGAGCACTGATACCTGGCCATCTACATGTGTATCCACCAATAGACAGACAGATGCTACATATGTGAGATATGTTGTATCATAACAGTCGAGTAGCATGTGTAGTATGTATGCCAAATTCTGCTGACATATATTGCTGATACCAGGTTATTTTCTTTCTCAGGTACATGGCCCACCCGCGGAATCCCACCTACTCCACAGCTGAGGATGAGGAGATACACCAGAGCCTGGTGCGGGATTATGCAATACTCTTTTCCCGCACCAGCCAGAATCAGCAGGAGAGGGCTGCACTGTGACAAGACCTTGTCCGTCGGGTAAATGACATAGGCACGCATAATAGGACATATGAGCAGGTACGACATCACTGCAGTGATTTAATCAGACATGTCCGTCAGCGTGCGTCGGATATCCACAGGCAACAGGTCGCCACAGGTGGTGGGGTGGCCACACATCCCCCACTCACCAGACTGGAGGGACTACTCAAGAGTGTAGTGGCTCCAGTCCGCCAGCAACAACAACAGCAGCAGACATGCATTATGATGGAGGCTGGAGCCACGCAGCAGCAAGACAGTGAACGTGCAGGTAATATGCCATATGTACAGTTGACTGTTGTGTACACTGGTAGTTAATGCATGTGTGAGGTGTGTCCTTGGTTTGTAGCTGTCACCATAGTATTTAATGTGCAAGTGTGATATCCTCAATATTAGCAGCTGACCTTTGAAAGGCGACTGTTGTACTACTGACCTGTATCATACTCAGTAACAATGGCACAGTTGTGCCCACTGACATCAGTTTCTTCATGTCTGCAGGACCCTCTGGTATAACAGCAATGCAGCCTATCCATGCTGGTGAGTGTGTATTAACAATTCCTGTAATAGTGTTGATAGCAATAGTACTATTTGGCTCACTTAGTAGTGCTGTTTGTATGCATGTAGGTGTGTCTGTGTCTGTGTGTTGATATCACGCATACTGAGTACTGTACAATTGTGTGAAACTGTGTGCATGTGTGCATGTGTGCATGTGTGCACCTGTGCACCTGTGCATGTGTGCATGTGTGCACCTGTGCACGTGTGCATGTGTGCACCTGTGCATGTGTGCATGTGTGCATGTGTGCATGTGTGCACCTGTGCATGTGTGCATGTGTGCACGTGTGCATGTGTGCACATGTGCATGTGTGCACCTGTGCATGTGTGCATGTGTGCATGTGTGCATGTGTGCATGTGTGCATGTGTGCACGTGTGGGCATGTGCATGTGTGCACGTGTGCACGTGTGCATGTGTGCATGTGTGCATGTGTGCACCTGTGCATGTGTGCACCTGTGCATGTGTGCATGTGTGCACCTGTGCATGTGTGCATGTGTGCATCACTGGTAATGTGTAGACATTGTAAACTGTGTTTCCTGTTTCCCTCCCACAGGTTCTGTTGCTACTCTGGTGTCATGTAGCAGGGAACCTGAATCAGGTGCCGTGGGTACTGATAATGATGACATCTGTGTAATGGCACAGGAAAGTATGCCAGGGTCCGCCACTGGTCAGCCGATTGACAGTACACAGCTGTCGACCCCATCAATGTGCACAGTTATCCTGCCAATACACCCTTTGTCACCAATGTCCCTAGGTGATGGACAGCATACAGTGGGCATTGACCAGGGTAATGTGGTATCTGTGGCACATGCCTCCCCACACAGCAGCCATGGGCATGGCCCAGAGATGGTACCACACAGACAGATGTCCAGGGGTTCTCGTGGGAGCATCCGTGGGCATACTGCCCCTGTCAGACATGCCCACAGAGGTCTTACAACCTCATCTATATTTCGGGCTGTCATGCAGGCACAGTCACGTATGGAATGGTACACGAGACAGGGTCTGAGGGAGCTGACAGCATGTCGCACAGCCATGACTGACAGTATGTGTGACATTGCGGCCATCATCCGTGATTTCACCGATGTCATAGACAGACGTTGTGGGGACATATTAGACCAGTTCCACAACTACATGTCCATGAGCAAGGGCAATGGTGGGCGGTTGAGGCGTCAACGTGGCCGTATGGCAGCAACAGCAGCAGCTGGCAGTCGTTGTGGACGACAACAGGGCCACGGCCGCCCCCGTAGTGCCAGCAGCAGCCCCAGCAATGCTGGGTCTGTGCTGTCATCAGACCGCCCCAGGAGACCATGTGCATGTGGCTCTGGCCAGGCCCGACAGGGATCTGTGTCCAGTCAACGAACACCTGCTTCTGATGACAGTACCCAGTCTGGGTTGGTACTGGATACGGTCCGTAGCACCCCTGCAAGGCACAGGTACTGTGTCCGTGGCCAGAGACACTGATCTGTATGACCTGGCAGGTACAGTCTGTGGCTGTCCACAAACACCAGTATATGGCAGCCATGAGGTGGAACTGTGTGCATCCATACACACATGCGAATTGACAACACCTAGGGCTACCGCATACACGCACACACTGCATCAACATTGCCCCACCTTCTACTGCTGTCCCTCACCAACACACATACACATACATGTCAATTGGTGGTATCGGTGGCTGACTCAGGCATACCAAGTTCACACCCTGTGCATATGATGAAACTGTGCCACCTCCTGCAATCTGTAACAACTGTGCAGGTACAGGTTAACATGTTGCTGATGCACAGGGTGACCACATAGATGTGTAGTAATAGTATCATGTTGTTAACAGTACTGTGTGCTGAATTAATTGTGGGTATATCACAGCATGCCTGATGCAGTAAGTGTGTGATTGTCATGTCCTGTTGTCTACACCCATGGTAAGTACCATAGTGTATCATCTGCACATGTTGGCATACTGGTGGTAATGATGTCAACAGAAGGCTACATACATAGGTAGCACAGAGGATAAGGTAATGAATGTAGTAATATGCAATGATGGACATGTAAATTGCAAGTGGCATGTTGCCCACACTGGACTCTGCAATGCAGATGTTTGAGGATGTTGATATGTGTGCAGTACTACACGACTGGTACAGGACACACAGTAGCACCCTAGCACTGCATGCTCACATCTCATACCATGCTAGACAGCCCCAACACACAAAACTAACTGTCACAGGAGGGAGAGTCCCCATATATGTCAGGGATACTGTGGTGGCAGGCCAGGTAGCATACATCCTACTAAGTATGGAACCACTGAGTGAAGGCTCAGTGTCTGTTATTTGACATGTGTATTACTGCAGGTATGAGCACATGGGTTTCCATCCAGTTATTGTACATCCTGACAGTACATGGTCTGTACACTTGTGTGCACTGAGACTGGACCCTAGCCCTCTGACCCGTGTATTTCCATGTACATGTGCATAGTGCCTGCATATTTGCAGTGTTACCTACTGAAACTGGTACAGCTTGTTTGTTGTACAATGGACTACATGCAGCCCTGTTTACTGTAGCTTTGTTTGCATGCATGTTTGCTTGCAATTACCCTGGAATACTGATCACACCTGCTATGCATGGTTATAGAGCTTCTGTGGACTCCTAGTGCCATCTGCATAGCGTACTATATGTATGTCCATGTCCCACTGGACAGGATGTCACTGTTTGTCCTGTTCACATGTACATTGCCTGTGACACAGTGCATATGACTTACCTGGCATGTGTCCAAGTGAGCAGTCATATATGCTACTGCTAACTAATCACAGGCATTACACCTTCACATATTCATCTTCTGTTGAACTACCTGCTTCGCTAGGGATGGCCTGCCCCTGTCACCCCTGGGCTTTCAGATATTGGCAAAGGCTCTTGCTACCCCCATAGTGCCTATGTTAGGCAAGGCTCAAATGACAAACCCACCTTCATAGGTATCACAAGGGATGAGAAACTAAGAGTAATGCTACCCAATGCCAGAAGTCTAAACCTCCAGATGCATGCACCCAAAACACTCCTTGGCATGGAGAACATCGATATCTGTGCAGTAACAGATGCCTGGTTCAGGGCTACTGAGAGCACACCAGCACTACCAGGTTTAACCTGGTTGATTTCTTTGAAACAGTCACCAAGGCCATTGACGAGGGAAGGTGGTTCACACAGCCTACCTGGACCTTGCAAAAGCCTTCACAACAATACCCCACTTGGGCATTCTAGAGAAGCTCACCGGCTTACATATAAGCCCCTATGTCACTAGATGGATTGCACAGTGGCTCAAGGACAGAACCCACATGGTTAGAATTGCTGGAGCCATGCCAGACTCCAAACCAGTTACGAGTTGTGTCCCACAAGGCTCAGTCCTGGGACCTCTCTTGTTTGGTATATATTTATTGGAGGTACAGGCCAACACGGATGGACTGTGGCTGACCAAATATGCAGATGACTGCGAACTGGCCACCATAATCGACTCTCCAGCCTACACAAGCATCTTCCAAAGGGGAATCATAGAAACAGACAACTTGTGCCAGAGCCATGGCCTTCAGCTGAACAGTGTTTAGAAAGGGGAATGTGCATCCTGTAGTCTGTTCACCTAGTTGCCAAAAGGGACATTGTCCTCACACACACTAACACCCCTCATCCAAAAACACACACTTGCCAATTGCAGGATTCAAACCCCTGTTTGACTAAGTTACGACATTCCCTTCTCTTGCTGTACTTATAGGGTGCTGACATCATCAGTGTTTAGAAAGGGAAATGTGCATCCTGTAGTCTGTTCTCCTAGTTGCCAAAAGGGACATTTCCCTCACACACACTAACCCCCCTCAGAAAAACACACACACTTGCCATTCGCAGGATTCAAACCCCTACCTAACTATGTTATGACACTTGAGACGGACGCATTAGCAGAGCGCGCTATTCGCATTACTGGGAGGTTTCTCGTCTCTTGCTGTACTTATAGGGTGCTGACATCATCAGTGTTTAGAAAGGGAAATGTGCATCCTGTAGTCTGTTCTCCTAGTTGCCAAAAGGGAATTTTCTCTCACACACACTAACCCCCCTCAGACAAACACACACACTTGCCATTCGCAGGATTCAAACCCCTACCTAACTATGTTATAACACTTGAGACGGACGCATTAGCAGAGCGCACTATTCGCATTAGTGGGAGGTTTTTTTCTCCTGCTATACTTATAGAGTGCTGACATCATCAGTGTTTAGAAAGGGGAATGTGCATCCTGTAGTCTGTTCTCCTAGTTGCCAAAAGGGACATTTTCCTCACACACACTAACCCCCTCAGACAAACACACACACTTGCCATTCGCAGGATTCAAACCCCTACCTAACTATGTTATGACACTTGAGACAGACGCATTGGCATAGCGCGCTATTTGCATTACTGGGAGGTTTTCCTTCTCCTGCTATACTTATAGAGTGCTGACATCATCAGTGTTTAGAAAGGGGAATGTGCATCCTGTAGCCTGTTCTCCTAGTTGCCAAAAGGGACATTTCCCTCACACACACTAACCCCCCTTAGACAAACAAACACACTTGCCATTCGCAGGATTTAAACCCCTATCTAACTATGTTATGACACTTGAGACGGACGCATTAGCAGAGCGCGCTATACGCGTTACTGGGAGGTTTCACTTCTCCTGCTGTACTTATAGAGTGCTGACATCATTGGTGTTTAGAAAGGGGAATGTGCATCCTGTAGTGTGTTTCCCAGTTGCCAAAAGGGACATTCCTCTCTCACAGACTTACACACACACCAACCCCACTCACACACACATAGCATTTGCAGGATTCAAACCCCTACCTAACTATGTTATGACGCTTGTGACAGACGCATTAGCGGAGCACACTATTTGCATTACTGGGAAGTTGCTTTTCTCCTGCTGTACTTATAGGGTGCTGACATCATCGGTGTTTAGAAAGGGGAATGTGCATCCTGTGGGGAGGCAGACACCAAGCACACTCTGGCTAAACTGTCATTCCCTAGGGCAAACAGCCTAGTGTTGACCTCTACACCCATATGTTTAATTGTCAAATGCACATTATTTGTTGCTGATAGACTGTTTCCACATCTTTATTGCCATAGCATTCCCTGTTTGTATGAACAACTTGTGCATCTGTGGAAGATGTTTGCATATGGGAGGGATCCACTATATCACGTATGTCTCTGTAGTCATTTAACTGTGTGCACTGGGCAGACTGCTGTAATGTGGTTGGTTCCTGGAATAACACATAACAATACCTGATATGTGTGTCCAACTGCTAAACAGAGATTTGGCCTAAGTGTGTGAGCATGCCCAGTTCAGCCTTCCCATGGCATGTTGTCTGACATATGTCTCATTTATCAAAGTGTGTGAGCATGCCCAGTGTGAGCATTCCATATGTTGGACTCTGCAGCCCACCACATTTGTGGATGAGTGTGAACTTCAACAAATATCACCCGTTTATGGTTGTGTGTTGTGTGTCATGTTGTGTAGCTACTGTACAACTGCTTTGTGTGTGAACACAACAGGATTATACTGTGCCTGCAGTGTTTGCATGGGATACTTTGTATACAGTTGTCAACATCCTTTCACACTGACCTAACACTGTAGTACTGTATAGTGTACTGGTAGTACTTTGACTGTGGTGGACAGTATCCTGGGCTTTAGTGCTATCACTGCTTTACATTTTGATAGTGGGCACAACAGCCTGGTTAGGGGCCAGTTGTGTACATCTGACCATGTTGCATTCTGTTCAGATATGAGCTACTTAATCCAGGCTTGTCCAACACTGGTAGTGTATTCCACAGCATAGGTGTACATTTGCAAACATTAGCGATGTGCCCTAGTCCATGTCTAATGCTAGTTGGAGAGTGTGTTTGTCCTTCAACACACATTGTAAGTGGAGTTTGCCATGACATATGTCATGGTTAGCATACTGTGCCTCTATCTACCTGTGACATGACAGTGATACCCAGGATAAAGCTACCATCTCCCATCCACTCATCAAGATTCCTATTGAGGAAGATTGATAAGTGACTCTATGCTTAGCCTGTACTGGGGGTTCACTCATGGGTGGGGGTGGCTTCTGTGTTATGGATCATGCAGTACAGCTTGTCCTATGTAAGTCAGTGCTGGGGTTCAGGTCTCTCATGTGCATAACTCACTGCCATTCAGATTGTACAAGGTGCAGCATGTTTATTGATACCAGCAACACATGGCATCTGTGCTAGCTCTTTGATACTCCTGGTGAGGTACTGTTGGGGACTTTACGGTTGATGGAGGTGTCTGCTGAGGTACATCCCACAGGGGCTATTGTAGTCAATTGTACAGCTGATGAAGGATGACTGCAGAGCCACAATGACCTCCCCTTATCTAGATCTGACAACCTTCATGATTAGGTGGGTATATGGTATGTTTCTGTAAACACTACGGCACATGTTTGTCCAATGCAGGATATCTATCACCTTGTGCCCCAGGTCTCTCATTACATGTTAACTACATAATGGGTTAACACCTATGTGGTAATTGGTGGGCACTTACTGTATATCCACGGGGGTTGACTATACACGTTTCTGCAATTAGCTTGCTGACATGGCTATGGCACCAGTTGTCTGTTTCTATGTGGCCCTTTTGTGGGATGCTTGTGTCAGCTGGTGGATCATATGTGGTGAGCAGTTTGTAGTCCTCTGCAAACATGTTCGGACACAGTCCTTCCATGTTTGCCTGTACCTATGGGACATATATACCAGACGAGGGAGATCCCAGGACCAAGCCTTGTGGGATGCCAGTTATATCTGGTTTGTAGTCTGACATGGCTGCAGCATGTCTGACCATGTCTGTTCTGTCCTTGGTCTGGTTTGCAACCCCTCTACTGACATAGTGGTTTATATTTAAGCTGGTTAGCTTATCTATAATGAACACGTAGGGTATTGTATAGAAGCCTTTGCAAGGTCCAGCTATGCTGTGTGGACCACATTGCCATCATCAATGACCTTAATGACTGTTTCGATTGAGTCAAACATATTTAGGGGCAGGATCTGCACTTAAGAAAGCCACACTGGGTAGGGTCTGGTGTCAGTAGGTCCCCAATATCTTTATGTCTGTGGTACATGCTGATCCTTTCCATAGCTGTGCAGACCGAGCTTCTCAGGATTCTGGGGTAGTAGTTTACAGTATCCATTCAGGCAACACCTTTGTTGAGAAGGACCACTGTTGTTGTACACTGCTCTTTGGGTACATATTCTGTGGTAAGGCTGACATTGAGCAGTAGTGTGGTTTGGCATTCCATTCATCTTGGAGTCCATGTTGCACTAAGCCCAGGACACCATCTCATTCCATTGCTGCTGTGTGTTTTGCTTTGTAGATGTTGGCTGTTACCTCAGCATCTGCAATGTCAGGGGGCCAGCAGTCTGCTGGGATAGATATTCTGCATTCGGGGTTGCACTGCACCTGTCAGGATGTATGTTGGCAATATGTGTGTGTGTTTATGATATTTGCGTGATTCAGAGCATATCTGTGAATTCCCAACATGGTTCCTACCATCAGTTGTGAAAGCCTTGGGATTATCCTTAGTGTCCTGTACAATTTGTATCTTCATAGGTTCATAGGTTCATACTAGGCTATCCACCCTAGGGCATTTGTTAGCCTAGCCAGAGTGTGTGTGGCTTTTGCCACCCCTTGCTATGTGAATATTATGGCTATTTATGATTTGTTTGCTGTGCCTCTGTCTGGACATGACACAGTGAAGACCCCCAGTGTAACTCTACAATCATCCATCCACTTGGCAAGATTCCTGTTGAAGAGTGTCAGTGAGGGGCTCTGCCTAACATGGAGTGGGAGTCTGGTCCAGGGTGTGGGGAGCCTCTGGATTATGTATCTGTCCCACCAGCACATCCTATTTCATTATTTGTTGAGGTTGACATCTCTCACTCTCACAGCTCCGATGGATTTGAGTTTTCTGGGGTGGAGCATGTCCATTACTCCTGTGTTGGGCATGGCCTTCTACAACAGGCATGCAATGCCTCTGTGTAGGCAGTATGTGACTGCATTCAGCTGGGGTGTCTACAGCCAGGCAGCATATGACAAATATTTGAGACCCTTTATCCTCTTGGTGAGGTACCTTTGAGGTCTTTCTAACTGCTGCAGGTGTCAGGTAAAATACATCCCATATGAGGCATTGTACTAGATTATGGGTGTGATTAGAGAACAGTATAGGGGCACAATGACCTCTGTTGATGTAGATGTGAATCATTTCCTGATACAGTGTCAAATGTAGACAGTCTTCCTAGCCACATTGGCAATGTGGGTGTCACATAACAGGTTATTGTCCACTTGTGTCCCTAGGTCCCTGGTTACTCCTTCCATACATAATGGTTTACCACCTATGTGGTAATTTGTGGTACCTTGTTTGGTATTTGGTGGGACATTCATACTGTCCAGTGTCTTCAGGATGGCTGGGTGGGGTTCCTGTGTGTGAGAGTGTGGTCTGTAGCATGCTACAGACTGTACAGCAGTCTTGCCTACAGTTAGTTGCACATGGGTGGACTCCAATGCCTTGTGCATTGTCAGTTACCTGGACGTATGGGTGTCTGTGCTGAATATGGATACTCACCCTCCTTTTATGTTTTGTTCCAGGTTTTGGGGCCATGACACATGATACATGGTATAACCTGGTAGTGCTGGTGTGCTGTCAGGAGGCTTACAGCAGGTTTCTGTCACTGCACAGACATCGATGTTCTCCATACTGGGGATGGCCTTGGGAGCATGCATATTGGGGTTTACACATCTGGCATTGGTCAGCATTTCCCTTATGTTTCTTTCCAATTATGTTTTCTAGGGTGGTGGGTCAGTCTTTTCAGCCTTGCCTACAAAAGGCTCTATGGAGGTGGCAAAGGCCTTATCCAATATTCAGACACCCAGGGGTAACAGGTGCAAGCCATCCCAAGAACAGCTGCGTGGCTTGTCAAGCATGACATCCCAAGCAGACAGACATTGGATCCCCTTGGAATGACACCAGTAAGTGTGCCACTTGCTATGACTGATCATTCCTTGTTTGTACTGTGGCATTAGTCTTGGTAAGGGTAGGATGCTGCAAACGGTGAGTGTCATACCAGCCTGGACTACATAATCAGAGAGCTCATCTATGTCTCTTTTCATGTAGTCTAGGGAGGTACATCTCAGGTCATTCACACCAGCATGGACTATGACTGCATCATATTTCCACTTGCTTTGGAGTGACCTGCATACTTCTGTTATGTGGCGTATTGTGGCAGCCTACAGGCAGCTTACAGTACCCTTTCCCTTGTTCAGTCTGGTGTGCGGGACAGCAGTGTGTCTGACTATGGAGTCACCTATTACAACTGTATCAGGTATGTTGTTTCTCCTTCTGGCCTGTGACTGTTTGGCACACCAGCTTTGTGTACTATGTGTTGCATGTACTATGTTTGGAGGTTGTTTGATTGGGTGTCTGCTTTAGAGGCCTCTGTTGGTGTGCTGTGTTTGTAATTTGTGCCTCCGGGAATGTTTTTCTGTGTTTATGTGTTTGGTTTGCAGTTGTGATAGGTCTATGTGGGACTGTGTTTGTGGTGTGTGTGGTTACCTTTTCCTCCTGACTAGTTTTGGGGGTACTGAGTTGAGGGAGCTCAGCCTCCAGTTTGGATAGATGGTTGCATCTCTCACATATATTTGTATTTCTTGGGTGGAGTTGGGGTTGTCTGTGTACTTGGGGCAGGTGTAACATTGCCTCAGGATTCACAGATTCAACTTGTTGTGGCTGGCCTTAGTGGATTGTATGTGTGGACAGATTTTATTGCCATACTACTGATCAGTGATTACTTCATTGTTTATGTTTGCTCTATCATGTAGTAGCTTCCTCATTCTCTTGCATGGTTTGGTTATGGCTGGTGTCCACCATGCCAGATTCCTGCATGTATGGCATTGTGTCTTGTTTTAATTTAGGATTGCATAATCCAAGCATTCCTGGCAGTGTTCATGGAATGGCTGTATTACAGGTTCTGAGGTGTGGCCCATATTTTGCACCTGCACAGGACCTTTAATGGATTCCACATCAGTTTGGAGGAGTGCAAATATTGCTTAACACACGTTTTCCACTGTGGTTTTCTGGCCAGGGACTGTGGTCAGGATTTGTATATCCAGTGTGATTACTCTATGGTCTGGTTTTACCAGTGAGCAATACACTTCTCATCTTGCCATCCAGTACCCATGTTGCTAATTATCACATCCAGTATGCTTACCCCTCTTGTGGGAGTGGTACGTTGTTCCTGGGCCTTTTGGTTTATGGATTCTATGAACTTTTGTCCTACACTGTTGGAGCTAGTATAATGCTCCCAGTCTATGTCTGGGTATTTTCAGTCACCCAATATAATGTGGTTTGGAGGACTTGATATATTCATGTATTCCAGCATAGGCCAGGTGCAGTTCCTGCTGTTGGGACAGTAGTCTGTAGCAGGCTATAAACTGGGGGGCAGTTTTAGCCACTGTTACTTGACCATGGCTAGTCCATGCTGCTTTTTGTTGTGGTACCAACATGGGGGTGTGGTTATCCTTGACAATTCTTGCTAGTCACCCTCCTTTTGTAGCTTGTTCCATGTTTTGAGGCTGTACAGCACAGTATGAGGTGTAACCTGGTAGTGTTAGGGTGCTGTTGTGAGCCTTGACTCAGTTTTCTGTTACAGCGCAGATATCAACATTCTCCATACTGGGTGAGTTTAGACTGCATGCATCTTGCTGTTTCGACTTATCCCTTATCTTATTCTTATCCCTTCTGATACCTATGGAGATAGGTTTGTGTTTTGAGCCTTACCTATTCAGGGCACACTGTGGGTAACAACAGCCTTTGCCAGTATCCATACAGCCTACACTGATAGGTGCACGCCAGTCCTAGCAGGTGGTGCATCATGTCATGCTCAGCATGTCATCCCTGACTGGCACACATTGGATCCCCTTTGACTAACTGCGATACTTCAGTCAATTATTGCACTTGATCATCTCATTGTCATGTTGTGGCATGATGCTTGGTGAGGGTAGGATGTTAATCAGGGTCCTCAGGTGTGCATATAGTACATGGTGTTACATTACATAACACATAGCATTCATGCCTCAGGTGGTGCTGCAGGGCTGCATCTGTCGGATGCGCATATGACACTTCCCTGTACATGTTTGAGAGCAGGTTGTGTCATGTTAGGCATCCCTGTTACTATATGAGTGAGTCAGAGAGGGGTATCATTCCCAGGGTTCCTACTGAGCCAGTGTATGTGCTATGCATTGCCTCTTTGCCAAGGCCAGGGCATACTGGGCACGCCTCCTTCTGCCTACTGGGGCAGGCTCAGGTTGTTCCTCCTCCGAGTCACGCTCTGCCTGTGATGGCCTTGGCAACGGTGGGGGGCTGTTTGGCCCGGCCCTATGCTGGTCCTGCTGCAGCTGTTTTCACAAGATCATATTATGTAGCATAGCACATACCATGACAATTTGGGTACATGTAGTTGGTGTGTACTGCAAGGCTCCACCAGATGTGTCCAGACACCGGAACCGTGACTTGAGCAGCCCAAACACACGCTCTATTACATTACGTGTTTGTGCGTGTGCCTCATTATGGCGTTCCTGTTCAGGTGTGTGTGCATTTCTGATGGGTGTCATCAGCCACGGCTTCAGTGCATAACCTGCATCCCCCACTAGGTGTCCATGCGGGATGTCCCCATTGGCAAATGTCTGGTACAGCTGCGTCAAATGCCAGATGTGGGAATCACGGTAGCTCCCAGGACAGCCAGCACACACATTTATTATTATGCCCTGGGCATCACACATGACCTGGCAGTTGATGGAGGGGAAGCCCTTGTGATTGATGTATGCCCTACCCCGCTCACCGGCTGGTGCTTTGATGCGTATGTGCATGCAGTCTATTGCACCCACTACCTCAGGGTATTCCGCTATTTGCTGGAAGAGACGCATATTGCTGGCCAATACCTCACGGGCATTGGGGAAATATACATGATCACCGACATGTGCTGACATGGCATCCAGGAACTGGTGCAGTACCCTGGAGGCTGATGCCTGTGATATCCCCATCATATCACCAGTTGGTCTCTGGAAGGTACCTGTTGCTAGTATTCTTAGGCCAACACATACCTTGGTTTCCACTGGGATGGGTTCCCCTCTGTTGGTTCTGTGTGTGAGGCGTGGCCTGCACAGCTCCGCTATTTGCTGCAGGAGGTCTCTGTCCACTCTATAGCGCTCTACTATCTCCAGCTCATGTAACCCGTGGTAGGTGACCCTGGGCCTGTACACTCTTCTCCGTCTCCTCACTGTGGGTTGTCTGGCAGCATCTGCATTGTCACCACCCTCAGCAAGTCGCCTATGTCTCATTATGACAGCTATGGCAGCCCCTAACATTTCTGCTCTGAGTTCAGCTTTTTCAGTTTTCACTTCTGATAATTTAACTCCTGTCTTGCAGTGTCTCTTGAGAGAAACATCCTGCACTGCTGTTTGCAGAGTTTTAAGTGCTGGGCTGGGCTACTATTCTGCCTGTGTACTTGCCTGCATCTAATTGTTTTCACCTTCTAGCTCCAGCAGTATTCCCTGCTAGCTTCCTACTAAATCTGTTGCTTCCTTTTTCCTTTCTGTTTCCTCAGGGTGGAGCCATGTGTAAACCAGCAGAAACACGCTCACAGTGGCTTACACGTGCGCACACATACTTACACAGTTCAGAATCTGCTTATTCGGATTGAAACGCATGCACGCCAGCGCAAATGGTGTTAAACATCTCCCGACACGCTCCCACATGCTCAGTCTGCCTTACACGTGCGCACACTGCCTTACTCGCGCTTCATGGTGCGCACACATGCGCATACACATCCAGCAAGAAACTTTGGTGTAGGCAACAGTGTACACCTTCCATTTCTTGACTTTCTCATGCTTATTTAGTGGCACACCTCTTTCCATGATATCTGTCTGACATCTGTCATGTAACTCTGACCTCCAATGAACTGCATTTCTTTCTACCATTCCCCCCTGTGATGTCACCTATCTCCTACTCTGTTCCTCCCCCTTCTGTAACTCTTACACTACTCAGACTGTGCTCATTTGCTATGTGACAGTGGAATTCAGTATCCTAACACTCATTTGCATCAGATTGCCTACTAATGCTTAGTTACATGTCTTAGACTCAGCTTCCCCCCTTAGCAACCACTACACGGTGGCCATGTTGGTTTTGGTCTGCTGGTCCCTGCAGTGACATTCCATGCATTGCATAAAACCCACATTTGTGGGTTTAAAACCTTCGTTTTTATGTTTTATACAGCGCAGCCCGTTTGCGCGGGGCTGCGCTGGGTTTAAACATCGGCGATCGCCGAAAAAAAATTATATTTTTAAGATATTTGCATCAGGTTACCTTGCCATTGGCCACATATTTGGCCATTGGCATGCTGCCTGACACATATGCACCCTTTATTTGGAGCTGACATAGCTCCATTGCAGTTTTTGCAGAAACGTACTCATTTGTCAACTGAGTACATTTCTGCAGCTAAAATGGCTCTTACACGGGCTGTTCTGGGCTTCCTGGATCGCTAATCATCCTCATTTGCATGCTATTTGGCTGCAAGTGAGGTGATTAGCTTATCCACACCCACTCCGTGTAAGAGACATTTTAGCTTGTCTCTTACACGGACTTTGGGCCGTTCCTGGATCGCGAAGGCTGCATGGAGTCTTACACTACTCTTAGACTCCGTGCAAGCCTTCGTGAATCCGGCCCCTGGTTTTTCAGGATAAATCCAACATTTTCTTTCTACAAGAGACCCATATGACAAATGTTCACTGGGATAATATTAAAAAAATAAATTGTATTAAACTTATGATATCAGCAGGGAATAGTCTTGCATCAAAAGGCACTGTAATCATAATTAAAAAATCCTTTTCTGGTAAAGTACTAAATACTAAATTTGACCCGAATGGTAGATGGTGTTTATTTTCCTGCTCATACCCTCAGGTAAAATCCCCTTTACTTTTCTTAAACTTGTATAGCCCATGTACAAACCAGCACTTATTCATCTACGAAATACACTATTTCAATTTCCTAATCATCTTTTTATTATTGGTGGTGACTGGAATGCACTCACGGACCCCTTGAATGATAGTTCAAACAAAAACAGGAAACAGCTCTCACAAGTAACTGCATCTATTCATGATTTGATAAATAGCTTCAACTTAGTTGAACCCTTTTTAATATTTGACCATGACAGAGTGCTAAATAAGTTCACATTTTATTCAGCTTCACACAAAGTCTGGTCCAGAATTGATTATTTTTTGATCTCTGATATCTTTTCAAACAAAATTACCAACTTTGCCCTTGAGGCTAGATCTATATCTGACCACTCGAATGTGTCATTTTGTATTAGTCCCACCCACCACCTGAACCATGATGATAGTAGTCCCACTTGGTCACTAAATAGTAACATTCTTAAAAAAGAAAACGTTCTGCAGGAAATTAATGATTATCTAAAACCATTTAATGCAGAATCTTGTTTATCCACCATCCCTTTAGATATCCAATGGGCTACGGCCAAAGCGGTCATCAGAGGAATACTCATACAAAAATCATCTTATTATAAAAAAAAAGAAAAATTGTGCATCAATAACCTCAACAATGAGAAAAGATGACTGATGCACAACTACAAAAGGGTTTTTCTTCTGAACTGGAAAAGAAACTACATGAGATACAAAAAAAAAATCTATTCCTTTCACTTACAAAATCAATCCTTGGTAGAACTCAAACTCTTGCACAGATATTCGGAATGGGCTCAAACCCCATCCAGAACACTAGCCAGACTCATAAACATCAAAGAGGGACCAAAGTATATTAATGAAATAAATTACAAAGGGAACAACTTAGACAGAAATTAAGATATTGTTAACTCTTTTGTAAATATATTCACTGAAATCTATAATTCCAAAAACCAGACCCCAAATGAAAAGCAAAAAAAATTCCTAAATGAGCTATCTGTTCCAAAACTATCCTCCACACAAAACACCCTTCTAAACAGCCCCATAACACTGAATGAAATAATGTCAGCTATTAATAAACTTAAACCAAATAAGGCACTAGGACCTGATGGTTTTACGGGCAAATTTTATAAAACTTTTAGTCGTCATATTTCTAAAATTCTCCTTGCCATGTATAATTATATCATCTCTAAAGGGATTACTGATAAGTATATGAACAATTCTAAAGCAATACTCATCCCAAAACCGAACTCGGACAAGTCCAACCCTCTCTGCTGTAGGTTTATTGCCCTTATTAACGTTGACATCAAAATCTTATCTACCATTTTTGCTAATAGAATCCAGAAAGTTATAGCTACAGTCATTTCTTCTGAACAGTTGGGATTTATGAAACAGAGGCAGCTTTGTGACAATACTCTTACCTTAAATGCATTAATGCTGTTTCTAAAAAGTGATAATCACCCGCATTATGCACTCATGCTAGATGCTACCAAAGCTTTTGATAACATTGATCTAAACTTCCTTTACCTAACCATGAAATCCTTTAACTTCCCCGATTTTATTATCAACACTATTAAGATGCTTTATAACAATGCCTCTACTTCCCTGTATATAAATAAAACTTTATCATGCCCTATTAAAATTACCAATGGTACTAGACAGGGCTGCCCACTCTCACCTTATCTTTTCAATTTATATCTCGAACATTTCCTTCTCTGGGTTAAACAAAAGACTTATCACCATATCCCAAAAGTCTTTAACATTGATATAAATTACTCTGCATTTGCAGATGACCTGAACATCTATTTTGAGCTTCCCAACACCGATCTTCATAAAATCCGAAATTCTATTAACCTTTTTGCTAAGGCTGCTAACTATAAATTAAACCATGCAAAAGCATCTATTTTTCCATTAAATCCTGCAAATCATTTAGAATATTACTTCCCCCTGTCAGACATTCCTCTCAAATATACACTCAAATACCTAGGAATACATTTCACACATCCTCACCAAGAACTAATAAAAGCAAAGCTATATAGAATCTAGGATCAGATAAATAATGATCTAACTAGATGGAAAAACATCAATCTTTCTTTGCTATCAAAATCCGCTATCATTAAAATGAATATTTTACCTAGAATCCTTTTTCATCTTAACGCCATCCTCTTAAATGTTCCGAAAATTTTTTTCAGAAAAATGGAAACCACAATCTCAAAGTTTTTATGGTTCCCTAAATCAACCAGAATAACATACAGCAAACTAATTACCCCAAAGACCAAAGGTAGTTTAAGTCTCCCGGACTTTAATTTATATTACCACATAATTAATGCTAGCCGTCTAATTCAAATAGTCTGCTATGATCCCTCTGCTGAATCTTGGTAACCAACCTGGATCAAAATCTGGTGCAACTATATATATATATTCGTTAAAATTCAATCCTCATGCTGTCCCTTTTCTTGAATGTGATGGTGACTACAAATTCAAGATATTACCTATAATAAAGAACAAAATTAGCATTTTTCAGACTCTGATGACCTCCTTAAATTTACACAATACTGTTCCCATTCTCCAACCTATTCATCTAAACCCTAACCTAAAAATCAACAATAAAATGATTGGCCTATCAAACTTCCCTATTATTAAGAAAGCCATAGTCTGGCACTTTTATAACTCTAAAAATGCTGCCAAGGTCAAAGCTTTATTTGGTGCTCCTAACAAATCTGATCCTATCTTAAGACAAATCAGCTCACTTATAAAACAAAAATTCTCTAACTATAGAGTGAAGGAGCAAGTCATTACAGTTTCACAATCTATCATTAAATCACTTTCCCTGTGGAACAAAATGATTTCAAATACCTATAAAATTCTGTCAAACATTAAATATAATCATTCACTTCTAATTTCCAAATATTGGGACAGCATACAAGACAAAATCTCTACGGAGTCTAAGTGCAAAGCAATCAATAATACCCTGAATCTAACCCCCTTCAAAAACCTAATTTACACTCAACTTATAATAAACAACAATTCCTACTGTACCCCAGCAGTCTTACTAAAATTCGGGTACAATAAAAACCTAACCTGTCTGTCCATTCTGTTCCCTCCCACATGTAGATATACTTCACATCTTTTGGAGCTGTAAGCATATTTACAAACTTTGGAGTTCTCTCAGAACTCAGTTGGAAAAAATGGGATACGATAAAGCTACATTTTCTTGGCAAACCATGATTTTAAATATAATTCCTTAATCTCTTAAGGGCATCCATCACCACATCTATGTTATGGTCTGCGCTCTTCTCAAATATTTTATAGCCAAGAATTGGGTCAATCTCTCAGCAATAGTTTGGGAAAACTTTACATCAATGGCAATCAAATATATATCTGCACACAAGTTATACAATAATAATAAAAAGAAAAAATAATATTTTCAGAATTATTGGTGTAGCCTTTCTGACCTAATCCAAACTAAATAATCTTCCAAAATGTGGGTCACTAACATTACATTCCAGGAAATCCTCCATCTGTATCATATCTGGCCCTATAATCATTATACATTGTTATCATCACACTGTAGCTTTAAATTTTACAAAGTATTTTGTTATATTATTTTGTTATCCTCTGGCATCCATGGTGTAAATGTGTTATAAATATGATATAAATAGTTGTACATGGTGTAAATAGTTAGTTTATATTGGTGTCCCTTCCTTACCGCTCTTCTTTTTAAGACAGTCATATACTCCTCCCTCCAAACCATTTTCCATTTATTAGTCTAGACTTTGACTGTAATAGACTAGCATTAGAAGTATAATAAATATCTTTCAAATGCATTATTTTAACATGTCTGATCCTGTTCACCTTACATTAAGTTGTGTGATATATAAGTCTGAACATGTGATAACTGTAATTGTTCTGAGGAAGCCTGGGAGATTCCTGGGCAAAAGCGCTTAACCTTGTATTTATTTGAATTTCATTAAACTAAATTTTAAGCATTTATATCATGTCAACAAAAGCCAGAAACACCAAACACCATTTAATTGAACCTAAATAATCTAAAGCACACAATATCAAACATTCAGAACAGCGAATTTCTTCCCAGGGAAAAAATTCGCTATTCCGAAACGCATCCACACAACAAAGGCACACCAAAAAAAAGCAATCCACACACTTACACTTAAAATCATACATCTAACCCTACACTAAACTATACAAACACTACTATATATCCACTTACCTTAACCCAACCCTAACCCTAAGGTCCGTCACTATCGCACACTCACCTTATCCGTGCCCTAACCCTAACTCACTTAACCTGCCCCTAACCCTAAACTCTGTCACTATCGCACACTCACCTCACCAGCACCCTAACCCTAACTCACGTAACCCATGCCCTAAACCTAACGTCCACACAATCACACACTTACCTGAACCCCCAGAACTTTCCACCACAGTGCTAAAAATAGCGAAGCCACAGAAATGGGCAACCAAATTCTTTCCCTAGGAAAGAATTCAATGTTCTGCAGTTTTGCTATTTTTAGCGTTCGCTGCATAGGGTTCGACATTGTGGCATTCAACGTTATCGGCTTTCAATAACATGATATGAACCCAGTTTTAAGACTACTTCCAACCTTACTGTGGTGCTTTTCATGATTTTGGACTGTTGTGTGTCTCTTTTTGATTTTTTGTCAAATTATCTAAATCAGTGTAGGAATAAATGCTTCCACGTCTAACTAGTGAAGTAAGTGCTATGTATTTTCCAACAGAATCCTTATGTTCATATGAATACCTCTCTTTTTTTTTTTCAAATATGACATATACAATATAGACAATGTCAGGAATCTAAGCCCTTCAGCACTCATCAGCTGCGAAGATATGCATCAAGCTTACAAAATGTGGAGTGCAGAGATGGCAGCTGACATAATGACAACCTCCTCTTTGCTATGTGAATGCATTACACTAGGAATCTCTCATTATGTGATTACATTGCAATCAGTGTTTAGGAACAAAACTAGGTATGAAATGCACATCCCAAGTCCAGCTAACATAAACCTGACATAGCGAAAGGGGGATGTATAATATATGGGGGATGATGGGATACCATAGAATCATGAAACAGGTGGTAGTTTAGCACCAAACATGCACATGCACATAAACATACACACACACACACACACACACACACACACACACACACACACACACACACACACACACACACACACACGATGTAAGATGTTTCATTTATCTTCTGACTAAGAACTACTTCACAGAAACCCACAAGGTGGTCATTGTCCCACTTTATTCATCCCTCATTAGACCCATTATAGAATACAATGCCCACATTGGTATATACCTCTCAAGACATCTGCAACAACTGGAAAGGCCGCAGAAATACCTCACTAAAAGAATCACAGGCCTAAAGCAGATGCCCTACTCTGTCCTCCTTAAAAAACTCCAGCTGTACTGTGTCACATATCGTCTACTCAGAGGCGATCTCTGCTTAACATACAAGGCCATATCAAACCCAAAGCTGTTGCACATGCTACACTTAAAGAAATCCCAATCCCTCAGAGCCACATGCTCCAGGGATCTAAACCTTGTCATCACAATAAACAAAACATGCTGGAGGGATAGGTTCTTGACCCAAAGACTCCCCAGACTCTGGAATAGACTGCCCATACATGTCAAGCAGAGCACCTCTTTGGCCCTGTTCAAAAGGAACCTTGATGTTTGGATGGGAGAAAGGAAATTCACCCCGGGGATCACGCCAGTCGCCCTGCTTGACAGAGGTCCAGGGAAGTAAATAATGTGGGAAGTAATAGCCAGGGAATTATTATGGATAGGCTTGTATAGGCCCTAGGGCTGATAGCCTAGTACCAACCTATGAACCTATGAACCTAATGGAAACTACAACACTGCTCACCACATGGACTGTACTCTACCACACAAAGAAGTATGGAATTAATTCTGCTTTCTCTAAAGCCTAGTAGACATACTTCACAACAAGCTTTACACATTTGGGTGATAGGTTAAACCAGTGGCACTGCATGCTCTTTCAGTTTTCACTTATGCCTGTGTATAGGATTACAATTTCACTAGTTCTTCATAATCAGGTATAGCTGTTTACCACCCAAGAATATTTGCTTGTTTCCTCAGTTGCATATATTACTGAAGGAAGCACTTAAAACCTGTCTCAATATTACTTGTGTTTAATTGACTAATCACTTTAGGTTGACACCTTTCTCTGATAAAAAACATGTTTTAGAATCCATCTCAGTGACTTTACAAAGATGTATCAAAATGCAGTACAGACATTCTGTCTATAAACTGAGTGGAGCTTACATAGAACATCAGACAATAAATCAAGCATTTTAATATGATATTCTGCATGTCTTCTATCAGTTATACTATACTTGTCTATAAATAAAATTTGAAAGAAGCTATCCATTGCAAAGACAATATGTAATTGTATATATGCTCTTGAATGTGGAATGATGCACTTCCATTGTTTTAGTATTTTGATTTTCACAGTTCGTAAATCCTGATCGTCATATCTGGGAATCATTTGTTCTTTTTTTTCATGACAAACATACTCATGACATTTTTACGGTAACCATGGCATTCATTTGGAAGTTCACAATTGTTTATAAAATGCACCTGTGCCAAGCACCACAATGATATGAATTTTCATCTGCAGTCTAACTTAAAAAGTAACGTTTGCTCTTACGTTGCCTACCATAATCACCACAAAATTGCATCAACAGTATATTACGTTATACTGTATATCATATAACAGTGCGCAATGTTAAGACATGTAGTTGCTTATGCAATGGGCAGACCCAAGTTGTGAAATGCTTTCTTTCTTTTGGGTAGTATACAAAAACACTGACATCTGACACTGGAATTTTCTTGTAATGAACTCTCCATATTCTTGCTTCTGCTTACCTTTTCCTCCATTTATTTCCTCCTGGATCAAAATTTTATACAATGAAGTGGAACATAACATACTTTATAAATTACTTTACAGTTAATGTTAAGAAAGCAGAGAATATAAAATGTTTGCCAACAACATATTGCTCTTAAATCACAGAAATGATGCAATTAGTTTGAACTTTCTCAGAACTAAAACTTGAAATATAAATACTGATACTGAAATTTTATTTATGTATGCATGTATGCATGCATGTATGTATGTGTGTATGTATGTATGTATGTATGTATGTATGCATTTATGTATTATAGTACTTAATATGTATTTACTGATGTACCTTGACTCACTCATGTATTCTGACAGTTGGCTATATACATCCCTGTTATAAAACCACAGTATTGATTATTTACATTTGCTTTGTTTTCTTTAATGAGCTCTGGTGAGACATGCATGTTTCTCTGTATATGGATGTTATATTCCTGGAACATTTCCTCTTTTTATATAGTTTATACTACTGTAGAGATCATGATGTGTAAAGTTTATAATAATGAATGATTGATTTCCTGAATGAGTAGTTATGTTCTAACAGGAAGTTTAAGTTCTCTGCATCATGAGACAAATTCAAGAGATGTTATTGAAGTTAGGTTTCTTCAAGGTGAAAACTGATAGTTAAAAACTGAGAAATACACCTGAATTAATTCAATAGACTATTCCACAGACCATCAATTAATTCACATTCAAAGGTCTTCAGTGAAATCATCTTTCTAATGTAAAATGTTATTGTAGGTTATGGGTATAAGTAAACAGTTTAAATGTCAGCTGTTTTGACAGTGAAGGTAGGAAATATTGTATTGTTGAAAACAGGTCCAAGTGTCTCTGTGATATCCCTCCTCTGGGCCAGTGATCAAGGAGCCTCAATCCTCACCACTGACACCAGTGGGGAATGTTCACTTTGAGACAAAAATAGACGCACACAGTATTTTCAGATGCAGCTCTCTGCACCGAGCACAATTTCTCTTAAGACCACACAGGGAATGCACAGTCCAGTCCTGGGGCTGGACATTCTCTCCACACCCCAAATAAGACTCCACACTAAATACACCATAGTTGAGTCCTTAGCCCAGTGTTCCAAGCCAAGTCCTCTACCATCGTCTCTGTGAAATCAGTGATCTCGGTGTCCCTGTTCAAAGAAGCTAACACACACACTCTCTTGGAGATTTGATTTTCACACATAAACACACCTGGGAAAAGCTGGCATAGCTTACTCGCTTTGCCACCTCCACCCAGACTATAAGGCAGATTCACTGCCGCTAGACACCTACTTTAAGGCTCTTAATAGGGTATCCACTTACTCTTAGCAAAATTAATACTTATACAAATGGTAGTATTTTCAAGCAGCAAGACTTTCAGGAATGTGAAGCCAAAGTGCCACTAAAGAAATGTAAATGCTTTCAAAGGTTAAAATATATTCTAAAAGACCAACCACAAAGAAATATTTAGCTATATTTAATAAAAAAAAAATATGACAATACTGAATAGTTATTGACAATGAACACCAGAGTTTAATTCACAGTAAATATAAAAAACAACACCGATAGAAAGAACAGGTACAGAAGAATACAATTAACTAATCTCACTTTGTTTTACTAACTGATTGAAGAATTACTGCTCCCTACTTACTTGCTAGAGCAAAGCAAGATGAAGTGGATGAGTGTCTTGTGTCAGTTCCAGTAACAGAGTGCTGAGTGCCTCTATCACATTTCTCACTAGTATCTAAATGCTGGCTACAGAATGACATCACATCTGGTCACCTGACTCTATGGTTCCCACACTACCCCCTCACTAGCAACTGAGCCAGGATTTGGCACAAATATGTCACATTACACACACAGAACTTTGCCAAGGCTAAATACAGCATCTGGAACCTATAAAACAATTCCAACACGTCTACTCTTCCTGCAGAAAGGCTTTTCATAGACATTGCATCTCTGGATCCATTCAGACCTATGAGATAGAATCTTTATGACCAAAATCCTGTCATTTAATTTCAGGATATTTTACTTAAGGTTAGCTGGGCTGCACTTAACCCCTTCCCTTCCAGTATCCTCTGTTAAAATATATATTCTTCAGCAGTTGCAGCAATACAGCCTAACATACATGTATAGCAGCAATACAGCCTGACATACATGTATATTTCTTTTCTGCCCAGCAGGACCCACTGCTGATACATTTTTAACACAAGCAGCTTTATATATTCATTTTTAACACAAGCATCTGTACAAATCCATTTGATTTTCAAATGATATATTATTATTTACAAAATTCCAGCTAGCTATGCTGCTGTATGTTATACATGCACAGCCCTACTCCCCCAGTATAGATGGCACTACCTCACAGCATCACATCTCTCCTCCCTTTGAAGACTCAAGTTAGTTTTTCAAGTGACCCTAGAGAAATGCTGCTTGAGAGAAAGGACACCATCTGGAAACACATTAACCTACACCCTGTCTTGGAAGCCTACCTGAATTGGCATTGTTGACCCCTTCCACTAAGGTGTCAGTCATAGTCTTACTGAGATCATTCACCAGATCCCCATCAGACTCCTCCTGCACCCACTGCAAATACTCAGTACAATGGCATCTCTATCATGGTAAGACTTTGTCATGTTAACATGGTATAGTTTGTGCCCCTGCCTCCTGCCTAGCAGTTTTACCATGTTGTTAACAACAGTGACCTTTCTTTCCACTTTGAAGGGTCCTTCCCAAGCTGCCTGCAGCTTATTGTGTCTAACAGGAATAAGCACCATAACCTGCTGTCCCACAGCATACTCTTGGGCTCAAGTATTCCTGTCATACCAGAAGTTGTTCTGCTGTTAGGCTTCTGCCAGGTTCTCCTGGGCCAAGTCGATGAGCTCCCTAAGCTTTATCCTGAAGCTTAGGACACATGCCATAACAGACTCCTTGTGGGACTCACACTCACCCTCCCACTCATCATGAATTAAATCCAAGGCCCCCTCACCCTATGCCCATATAGCAACTCAAAGGGTGAAAAACCTGTGAATTCCTGGGGTACCTCTCTGTATGCAAACAGCAGATGCAGCAAGTATTTGTCCCTCTCTCTTAAAGTGGTTTGCAAATGCTGTTAGAATAGTCTTCAGTGTAGAGTTTAACCTCTCCACACGACCATTAGTCTGGGGGTAGTAGGGGAGGTCTTTAGGTGGTTCACTCCAAAGCATCCCCACAGACAAGCCAGCAGGTCTGACAAGACATTGGCACCTCTGTCAGTCAGTATTTCTCTATGGAAACCTACCCTCCTGAAAATATCTAACAGAGCATTTCCCACCTTCTCTGCCTTGATGGAGGACATAGCCACCACCTCAGGGTATATATTAGCATAATCTACTACCACTAGGATATATTTTTCCCTGTGGAATTTGTGGTGCTCAGAGGCCCCGCAGTATCCATAACTACCCTCTGAAATGGCTTCTCAATCACAGGCAAAGGCTTCAAAGGAGCTTTGACTTTGTCTCCTGCCTTGCCTACTTTTTGACACTGCTCACAGGTTCTGCAGTACTCTGTTGCATCCCTTGCAATCCCAGGCCAAAAAAAGTTCGTCATAATATGTATCTTGGTACACTTTATATCCAGTGTCATGGGCTATGGCTAGAAGTGCCAGACAGTAAGCTCTGGGCACTACCAACTGCTGTATTACCTCACCCTCTAGCCCTCTAACAGGGGTCCACTCTCTATACAGTAACCCTTTGTTCCAGTATACAGACTCCTCTTTTCCTTGAGAATCAGGTGTTTCCTTAGCTACCTCCCTCAATCCTCATAATGTAGGGTCCAAGAACTGGGCCTGTCTCAACTCCACCTTTGTCACCCTTCACAGCTCTGCTTCCGCAGGAAGTCTTCTATCATCTGACAGCAGTACCTCACTGTCAGCCTGGGTACTACCACTCTCCTCTGTCCTTGCAGTCACCCTGTCCAAGGAAACATCAGTACCTATCAGCAGTTGTGGCTCACCATTTAATTTCAGGATATTTTTCTTAAGGTTAGCTGGGCTGAGCTTAACTTCTTCCCTTCCAGTATTCTCACTTAAAATATATACATTTCAGCAGTTACAGCAATACAGCCTGATATACGTGTATATATATTTTTCTGTCTAGCAGGACCCAGTGTTAACAAATTTCTAACACAAACATCTGTACAAATCAGTTTGATATTCAAATGACATATAATTCTTAACAAAATTCCAGCTAGCTATGCTGGCATATGTTACACATGCACTGCCGTACTCCCCCTAGCATAGCTTGCACTACTTCACATCATTACAGTCTCAAACACTGTTGATTTTATAGCCACATAAACCACATTTACACAATTGTTTTAGAGAGACTAAAAGCAATAAAATCAGGGATTCTAAATGGCTTCCAGTTTTTTTTAAATATGAACTATAAAATGAGTGGAAGAGTGTTCAAGCCACCTACAGCACCCTGCAACTTCTGACTTAAATATAACTGAAGTTGCTGAATATTGGGGGGAAGGTAGTGCATGCCACTTGTGGCCACCTGCTGTAATGCATATCCATCATTCAGTGTTTAAAATGGGGGGTCAATCAATTCTTAATGTCTGCCTTTTTGTAAATTATTTATATCTTCTTACTCTCTGAATCACTGGCTAATCACAGAGGTCAGTGCCTAAATCTTACTGAGTGATGAATGTTTTTTGAAAATGCATTTCTCCATACCTCGTCTCAATAAACACTAATATCTCACAAATAGTAAATGCAGTAAGAAGCTTATAATATTAGTCAGGAGAAAATTTGTTTTATCATGCAATTGATTTCAGAACTTCAAAACATAATATTTTTTTTCATGTTGAATATATGGATACCATATTTTGCCATAAAGCAGCATAAATAGTTTCAGATAAACCAGTGTTTATGACCTGAACATCAAGGCATACACATAATCCAGAGACAAACTGCATTGTATGGAATGTCCATGTGCATGTTTCTTGGTAACTTGAATCGTGTTTCCAATTCATATACTACAGATGTGCAGCATTGCAACACTTTGCACAATGCAGAATGCAGCAAATACAGTCAGTGCATGCATACATTAAAATGATAATGTTCAAGAAACTGAGTTCATAATGCTATGTAAATGAACCAAAAAAAGGTCATGACTTACAGATATCAATGAAAAGGGTGTGCAGCTTCTTTTGTGCTGTGATATAAGGAAGAAGCGCACAGATAACTAGCAGAGCAACATTTAGCACACATTCACAGATGCAGATGTTTATCTTGTGCAGCAATATATTACCTTATCTACTGGCTCTGTTGACTGGTTTGTGCATCCACCCAGACACTAGGGCTCATAAATACTACAGGCACCACCTGACCTACCATCTGATAACAAGATAGTGGATTATTATAAAGTGGCTCAAGATATCTTTCAAAACTTGTCCAACAATTTTCATCCATACTATGTGTGATGCAACCATGCTTATGATCTGCCCATTTTCATCCATACTGTGTGTGATGCAACCATACTTATGATCAGCCCATTTATACCAATAGGTGATGATGATTATCTACAGGTGTCCAGGCTCATGACTCCATTCAGAGTACCATATGTGACTGTTAAGAAAGCATTCAACAGAGCACACACCATGACCCTGAACACCAGTGATTGAGTGTTCAGCATGTTGAAATCATGAATCAGATATCTGGACACATCTAGGGCTGCACTGCTGTATACACTACAAAATGCTGCATCAATGGTCACCATATGTACCGTGCTGTGCAATATGATTACATCAAAACATGGTGGCTGGTTGACCATCAGTGCGGATGAGCTACCCCAAGAACCCCAAATGTCTGAAGAGAAGCAATCACATGCTTCCCAAGATGTTGAGGAGGACACAAGGGAAAGATATCCAGGCATGGGTGAAGAAGGCTACAGCCTTATATGCTGGCTCAGGCAATATGACAACATCTAGCTCAGAACACTTGATTTGTGACATGCCAGACATATACAAAGATCTTGTGATGTGTACTTATTGAGCACATTCTACCAACTCCATACAGTATAGGCACAGTAATTCTAAGTACACAATATTTAGAGAAGGAAGAATATAGTATATTCACAGCAACTACTGTGGACTGTGGACCACCCAATACCATATACATGGGTGACTTTAATTGCCACACTATTAACTGGGAATCTTATATGACACCAAATATACAGGCACAGAGATTCCATGATTTTGTAAACATAAACCCCCTGGACCAGATTGTCAACACACCAACATGGGATGCAATCATACTGAATCTGGTCCTTACTTATATGGGAGACTGTTGCACACCCTCAAGTGTAATGTCTTCTCTGGTAATGTCAGACCACAAAAGTATCTCCTTTGAAGTAAAAATAAAACCTGGAACCCCAGCTAACCCTGCAATACTCAGGAACTAATCTAAGGCTAACCTCCTACTATTAAGTGATAACCTGGCAACATTTCAAGCCCCCCATAAACCCTGAGAACACTGCTGCCTACCCAGAACTGTTCACAGAAACCCTATGCAAGCATGTTAATAGCTGCATTGAGGCAGCTGTAACCATCAGGAAGAAATACAGAACTAGCTCAAAAAACAAGCCACCCTGGTGGAATCACAACATGAATAGGCTGTATAACAGAGGATGGAAAACCATGACAAAAAAATAGGAGGTGTCGCACCCAGCATGTTAAAAGCACTCTCATCAAGGAGGACAAATAAAGTCTACCAAAAACAAATTTGAGGTAAATTTGGCTTCCCAGTTAAGAACAACCACAAGGCATTCTTTAGCTATGTCCACAACCTCAAAGGCAATATACAATTGTATGCAGAGCTCATTGTAAATGGAGTCACCTATACTGAGCCAGAAGATATAGCAAACTTACTAGCTGACAAATTCAGCTCCAACTTTACCCCTCTTTCCCCATCAACCTTCCCTCAGGAAATACCATCAAATATAATTGCCTCTGCTATCACTTGGAAACATGTCCTTAATGCTCTCTCTCTCTATCTCTCTCTCTCTAAGGTCAAGAACACTGCATTAATGGGCTTAGACAATATCCCATGATTCCTCTTTGAAACAGCATGAAACATGATCTATCACTCCCAATGGAATTGCTATTTAACTGTAGCCTATAAACAGGCTTTGTGCCTCATGAATGGAGAACAGCCACAGTTATCCCTCTGCACAAAGGTGGACCATCTACAGACCCTGGAGACTACAGGCCCATAGCTCTCACTAGTCTCATATTCAAAGCCATGGAAAGAATTATTATGGAAATGATCAATAATGACATAGTGAACCTTCAGACACTAGACCCAACTCAGTTTGATTTAATCAAGGACAGGTCTTGCCTACTCAGCCTGATGGACTTCTTTGATCTGGTCACCAGAGCAATGGATGAGGGAAAAATGGTTCTCACTGCCTACCTTAACTTGACCAAGGCATTTGACACAATCTCTCCCACTCGGGCATTGTTGCCAAACTTAATAGGTTAGGTACAAACCCTTATGTAACCCAGTAGATAGCCAGCTAGCTCAATGATATGACCCAGGATGTTAAGACTGGGGAGTCCACCTCTTCAAAGAGGCCAGTCACAAGTGGAGCCCCTCAAGGATCAGTCCTGGGATAGCTCCTTTTTGGCACTTAATTCTCTGAAGTCAAGAGCAACATCAGTGTCTTCTGGCTGATTAAATTTGCAGATGATTGCAAATTAGGAGCTGTTACTGAATCGCCCACTGACGCAAATGTTCTCCAGGAAGAGCTGACACAGACAAACAACTGGTGCCAGAGCCATGGACTAAAAATAAATGCCAAGAAATGCATAATAGTATCCTTTGTGAAGTCATCCACCCCATGTAACTATCATATTGACAACACACCCCTAAAACTGACACAGTAGTCAGGGACTTGGGGACACACATAGACAGTAATCTAGCCTTTGATCAGCATGTGTCTACAGTAGTGAGGATGTTATTCTATGTAGGGCAATTTATAAACAAATGTATGGCATCTAGGTCAAAGGAAGTCATTGTTCCACTGTATTCAACATTCATCAGACCTACCATTGAGTATAATGCTCCCTTTGGTATGTACCTAACCAGGCATATCCAACAACTGGAATGTCAACAGAGGTTCCTGACTTAAAAAATACATGGCATAAGTCACATACCCTATGCAGACCACTTCAAGGCTCTATCCCTGTATTCTGTCTCCTACAAGCTATTGAGGGGAGATCTATGGCTGGCATACAAGACATTGTCAGACACCCACCCTGATGGAGCTCTTGCATATCTGCAAAACAAAGAGCACCAGAATTACCTTTTCTAAAGACTTAAACCTTGCCTGTGTTATAAATAGAACCTTCTGGAGAAACAGTGTTTAGCAGATACTACCCTTTCCCTGGAACAGGCTCCCAATCCATGTGAAGCAGAGTTCCTCCCTAACCAGATTGAAGTGTTGTAACTTGGACAATTGGATGAGGGAACAGGAAATTCATCCCTGGTTTGGCATTTATGTCTCTAATGCATACAGACATCTTGTAAATGTCTCACCTCCCAAGCCCCTCCTTACACTTATCAGGATAACAGAAATTGTCAGAGATTTGGGATACATGGCTAGGCATAAAAAGTGCCTTGTGGCCATTAGTCTAATCAATACCTATGAGCTTATGAACCTATGAACATGTGGGCAATACCATTGTTACACTTAATGCCAAGATACATTCACTACATACACAGACTGTAGTGTGTGTACGTGGTACTGTGAGATTAGGAGGCTGTTATTTTTGGGTGTGGTAGGGTGGGAGCAACAGATCATGACAAGCGATAAGGGCGCAGAAGTGAAGTTCTGGGTTGGGATTGATGTAATATTTGGGGGTTGGTATAATGATTAAGGTGTTTACCTCACAGACACAAGGTACAGGGTTTGAGTCTCACCTTTGAAGGAAATTAGAAAAGGTTTAAAATGTCTCATAATAATAGCTAGTCTAGTACTTAACTATGAGCCTATAACTGGCATAGTAAAACATAATTCAGATGACACATCAGTACATGGTGTGGCAGAATTACTGCTTTACTGCAGGCTAGTTACTGTGTCAAGGCAACATGGGAAATAGAATGATATTGCGCAAGATATGTGCCATGCAAGTCACAGCAGTGACAGAGGATGCACACAGCATCCCAGGCTGGAATTCCATGGCCTCTAATAGTAGTGTATTACTGAGTGTTGCTGAGATTATGAACAACATTTGATGGTACACTTATACATATATAGTGTTGAAAAATAATACAAAGTCATCCTCTGAGGGAAAACACACTAGCTAAGTTTAGCAGTGCACTGTGCATTTGCGGAACATAAGGAAGCACATATAGATCCCATATGCATGTTGTGTCAAACATAAAGGGGTTTGCCATTCTGTGTATACCCATGCATCCAGGTGTGGCAAACAGTAGGGGCATATTCATTAGTAATAACTTACATAATAACAATGGTAACATGACTGCATGTGATGTGTAGACAAATGCAATTGTAGCAGAATGTGAACCATGATATTCATAAAATTGTGTATACCGCAATATATAATGTGCCTTACATTGTCATTATACACTATAATGAGATGTCAAACCTGTCAACAAATGTATGCAATATATGTAAAATGCAGTGACATGCTCTGAGTAAAATAGTATAAAAGTAGTATTCCTGTGGGCATCAGACTTGCCAAAGACCATTAACATGCACTACCCATCACAGTACAGTGGTCATCTTTGCCACATGTGAAGGATTATACAACGCACATACATATGCATTGGAATATCTGCCATGTTAGCATTAATGAAGATGAGAATGCCAGTGCTGATGCCTCATATCTGCAGTCTTGGCTGCCCCTCCCACATGACAAAACCTCAGTCCCACAGTGTTGTGCTGCAGATCTGGTGACAGCACACTTTTTAGTGTGGAACACAGTAGATATCTGTGCAGTGGCATGTGTTGTGGTATGTGACATGTCAGTTTGGGTTTGAGCATGGTAACGCACAACAATATTGTATGCACACTGCAGCACAGGCACTGTGGATGACTGAATTTCATGGGTAGGTTTGCAATAGGATGTCTCCCACTACCATAAGTTGGCATACCTTTAATATAGCTCAAGTGTATATGGCCTATGGTCCATTGATGCACTGATCAGTTACAGTTGAGACAAGCTGTTGTATAGAGTGTGGAATCAATGACACATTGTCTCAATGTTCAGCTAGTGCTGCCATGACCTCCCCATGCCTGCACTCATGAGTCTCACATGGCGTGCTACATGGCCAGATATGCATTGTTATTACACTTCTTGACACTATATCTTTTGTGGTGTGATTGTACAAATGGGAGATGTAACTTTATCAGTATATTTATGATATGTAATGACAGTGGGGAAGCATATATCACATTATAAGCACCATATAAAGAATGATGTGTGTATAATTGCACAGGAGTACATGTGTAGCACACCATCATGCAAATAGCAGATGTGAAGTTCAACCCCCAAAGTGAAACCATATAATTCCTACAACTAAACTGCTGTATGACCATCACTGTAGGACTGCATATATCCTTTCTGAGAAATGCATATAGACCTGTTATTTGTGTCAGTAATAGGTGACACAGCCCACACAACTGACACCATGTTATACAGCAAAGAAAAAAGTTGTCATAGACATTTACAAGAATACTAGCTGTAGCAGTAGCTTATGTTTCAGCAGTTAACTAATGCCTGTTTATAACACTCTTGCAGAACAGTGACACAGGTGTATATTATCTATGTGTATGTCATGCAAATGGCACATGTGACATTATTTGGCTTCTAAGTACATAATCCTGTCTGTGGTGTCAGATGAGATGCATCACATTATTGTTGTACAGCTACCATGCTGTGGCCATGCCTAGGCCCACATCACCATATGCATAGTACACAGTCATAACAGAAACCATTGTGCATGTTGCATTGATATAAGTAGCTGTATCATATCAGGGATGAAAATGTGTACAATTGGGCTATACATGTAGAGGACATGATTATGCCCACAGATGTCATGTGGTGTTCTGTCATTTCAGTAGCATCATCTCCCTGCACCACCTTACCCATATGTTGTAAACCTAACCCTACACTTACCCATGTTCCTAACTGTAGCCCTACACATTAAGTGACTAAAATCTCTTTCCCTGTCAATGCCACAAGTCAAGATAAAAGGCACAGAGCACATACAACATCAAACAGGCATAACACTAAATTTATCCCCTCACTTATCCTTAAGTCCTACCTTAATCTGTGACCACTGACACATTCACACTACCCCCATCTTGCACATTCCCACAAGCACCTCCTTTTAGTCAGGTGTTAATTTTCCTGCACACTCCTGTATACTACACTGTATCAAGCTTGAATTAAAAAAATGTGATTCATACAAAAACGAGCAGCCAGATGTCGATATTTTTCACTCAGTTTTTTGTTTTTCGTGCTCATTGTCATCTAAATGAAGGAAAAGCATATATCTATGTCAAATGGTGAAACATAAGTGATCCAAGAGTGTACAAATACTGTTGTAAATAGAAAATATATAGAACTTCAGTAGGGATTGTGGTGTAAATGAACAGTGTTATTTTAAATTAGCATGTTTCTTTACATTAGCTGAAGTTGACTTTTTATAAGTAAACAAAAAATTTGCTGCATTAGCCAGAATTGTTTTACTTAATGAAGCGATTAAAGCTGCATAAAAGAAGGGCTAACAATGCCTCTCCAGAGCTTGTTGCCTTTATGAATGGAGATTTAATGTTCATAGTAGTGACTCTTATGATCTAGAAGAAAGATACCAGAAGTTGTTGTTGTCTTTCCCCGGTTAGGGGTCGCCACAGCAGACCTACGGTCCGCTAATGATTGGCAGTAGATTTTCAAGAATGCTGAGGTGCCAGCTCGACGTTCAACCTTTAACGAAGGCACGCCCATTTACGCATGTCTTTCAAATGCCCACCCAACCACGGGGAGGACATGCAGACTCCACACAGAAGGCATTCCCCACACTCCAGCCAAGAATCAAATGGGAGAACCTCTTGCTGTGAGGCAACAATGCTACCGCTGTACCACCACGGAGATACCAGAAGGAAGTTGACATTTCCTGATCTACTGACATAGACAGAAAGTGTGCGAAAGAATGAGACTTCTTGAGAGATACTGTAACCAAACAGTATGGGGCTATTTTGAAGATACTATCTGTGAACGGGTCCATTTCACATGACTGAAAGCTCAAAATACTGAAATTTATTTGACTGACTCCACAATCCCAAATGTTCAAAATACTGAAAACTTATTTGACTGAATTTCAGAATACTGAAATCTTACAATGCTGAATTGCAAAATACAAAAATGCAGTGTGTACAGTACTATAAGTTAAGTAAAGGGTATATGCCCTCTTCTCCAGTGTAGTGCAATCCTGGAGTTAGTATATATATATGTATGATTGGGGGGCACAGCCCCCACATTGGTGAGTTTGGGGGCATTGCTCCCCATAGGTTCATAGATTGGAACTAGCTAATTACCCTTGTGAGCCATTTTAAGCCTAGCCAATTATCTCTTATGAGATTCAAACCCTGCACCTTGTGTTTGTAAGGCAAACACCTGAACCATTAAGGCCACCCCCCAACCTAACCTCCAACCTAGTTTGGTTTTATATCATCCAGTGTCTGTTAATAATGTAAGTAAGTAGTTTTTAGTTTTGGAAAAAAATAGTTGCTGCTGTTGTAAGTGTGCATTTTTTTCTTTTATAGTTTTCATTTGGTGAGACTAATTGTTGCTGATATTTGTGTGGTTTGTTTGGTATTGTGAAGCTAGGTTTTGTGAATGTTAATGTTATTACACATCCCAAACAATTTAAACTAACTCTAAAAGAATATTTTAACAGGAAATGGATCTGCCAATGCTCAACCCCACCCTGAAAAACCTCTATCTCTCTCCACTAATCAATAGCTTTTTCCCTTCTCTCTGAAACTTTTATTCCTTCCTGATTGTTTTAATTGTAAAATTAACATTCAACTCTTATGTTGCCCTTCTATTCTAACTACTACTTTCAAAAAAGTGCTCTGACTATTATCTACCTTTTTTCTTCAGTACATTATTTTATATATTATACTTGAAATTATGATAAAATGTAATCTGTACATTCTCAAAAATTCTCCTTTAGCCTGCTAGCTGATTTGCCTGATTCCATCTGTATAATACCTGTTAATAATGACAAAATGTTATATCTATTTACTGGAGCTTTCCTCCCCGGGTCTCTGCTGAAAAAGGGCTTTGGCTCAGTCAGACATTCCTGGTCAACAAATGTAAAATAAATAAATAAATTTGTGATGAAATGTTTGGCATTCATGGATCTGTGCATATTTTGTTATTAACAGGTGAAGGGAAACACACCATGTCTATGGCTTAACATGTTTTATTTTGCAACTCAGCATTGTAAGCTTTCAGTATTCTGAAATTCAGCAAAATTAATTTTCAGTATTTTGAACATTCAGGATTGTGGAGTCAGTCAAATGAATTTCAGTATGTGAAGTGGACCCCTGTGAACATATACTTAGTTCTGATATATGTTTGAGAAGAATCTGTATTTTTAAGTTCTTTTTTTTTTCTTAATGAAACCATACTTTTTCCCATGAATGGTGTTTCCACTGTATTTATTATTCCACATTGAGGGAAACTACAGCAGGCATTTTTAGCATTCTTTTTTCATGTCAAAGTCCTAAAACTCTATTGTTTGCTGTCAAGAAATCACCCATGTGATTATAAGACTCCCCAGTAGGAGACAAAGAGAGAGAGAGAGAGAGAGAGAGAGAGAGAGAGAGATTCCTGTAATGTGAGCTGGGATTTTTTTCTTTCTTTTGATGACTGCAACTGAGTGTGGGTTTATTTATCAGAATGGCAACATTGGAGCAGCTATTTCTGACCAACTCTGCTTCAAAAGGTACTGTGGCATTGGCCAAATTGATGACTGTAACAAGATCAGTTGACAACTAAAACAGCTAACCAATAAGAATGATTTAGATGAGTGCATTGTCACCTTTGAGCCTACCAGGATCTTTTCATCCCAGCTGACCAAAGAACTGCTGGAAGATGTCATGGCCATCGAGGGAACTTGAGTATCAGGACAATGATAAGGCATAAAATTCATTACTTGCCAGTGCTAATATAGAGAATCAAGCCCAGAAGTTTCATACTTGGACTTTTTTATACCAAATTCATTCTGCTGAATAAACCATTCACACTAGTGGGTCACTGTGCTAAAGAAATGAAATATGCTAGTGCTAACTTCCTGCTTCTATACAAACATATGGGCAGTTATCACCATCCCAACTCTCACACGCAAGCTATCTCCATGTATGAGGGTTCTCTCACTACCTCAGGCAAGGATACTAGGAATTCCACAACCTCTGTGAGATGCCTCTGTTTCTGTAATGGTAATTCACCTTCTGAGCTGGAGCTGTCTCTGGTAATATCCTGTGCTTTGATCTTGACATTCAGTATCATACCGGTGACCCAGCAATGCACCCAGATTACTGTTCTGTCATAGCTGCTACAGTACTGTTATCTTGCACTACTCTCTGCAATACCTGATCCCAGAACGCCTTGCTTGTTTTACCTTTCTCATGAATATTCACGTATCACCTTTATAGGGCCTGTAGCAGCACCACTGATACTAATTTGGTGAAAATTTCATGCTATTGTCAGGTGATTTTGTCTCTTTGACTTATGCAGCCAAAATGAAGATAGCGATTTGCTGATGATTAGTGGTTTGAGGACCCAACATACTTTGACGTATGCCAGTGACCCATGTTAATGGTGGGAGGAGTCTGTGTGCCTTGGCAGGCCAATGTGTGTCTGCCAACAAAGCCCAGCAACCATGGATCAATAAGTCACTGTCAGGCTGGTGTACAGGTGCCCTACTTAGGCTACCTGGTATAGCTTGTTTAAGTGGAAGCAGGAAGTAAAGCCAATCAACCTGCCAAACATGAACTAAGGATTGCTACATTCTATATATGTTCATTGAAAAAACTTGGCTTGGAAGTGGATGAGCTGATGGTAAGGAAGAGGCCAGGAATCATATATATCCAGAAGACAAGATGGAAGATGAGTGCAACAAAATCAGTTGGCTTAGGATCAAATATGTGCTACTTAAAGGAGGACAAACTGGAAAAGTATAGGGAATTTTGATGAGGGGGAAGCTTCAGAGGATGGTGAGGGCTGTCATCAGAATTAGTGATAGCCTCATGGCAATCAGACTCCAGTGTAAGGATATGGCATTATTCATTATTTCAGCCCATGCCTCACAGTAGGGTTGTGATAATGACTGATAGTATGTGAGTGCTTTCAGGCAGCAGTTGTGGAACCTGCTAGATTAAGCAGGATAGCATGAGTTGATGTTGACAGTGATGGACCTGAATGTACATACCAGGTCTAGCAGAACAGGATATGAGAATGCCTAGGTCTACATGGGTGGGACAACAAAAATAAAGAAGGAGAGATCATTGTAAACTTCTTTTTGGCAAATAGCTTGATGGTCACCAACACATTGTTCAACAAGACAGACAATCACAAGATCACATACAGAAGTGGACAACATGTAACTCAGATAGACTTGCTCCAAGTAAAGAAAGGGCACTGGGGTAGAATCAGTGATTGCAAAGTCATCACCATTGAAACAGTCGGTCCACAGCACAAACCAATGATAGGCACAATAAACTGCAAATAATGGTAAGAGATGGCTGTATGGTCAGCAGCGACTAGTTTTAAGGTCTGAAGGTTGCCTGGAGCAAAAGCACACTAAATACTCAGGACTCTAGCACCTCAGGAAGAAGAGGAAGTAGGTGGAGTTGAATAAGAATGTCATAGTTTCATAACAGCATGGGTGAGAACTATAGAAAAGATTTGCAGCCAAGCTACTTATTTCAATAAGGTACATAAGGAAAGCAGATGGGGAATGAATAATTCATGAACTTATCAAAGGAGTACAGGAAAAAGTGGGAGATCAAATGTATAGACTAGACTAGAGAGGAATACAGGTAGGCTAACAAAGAGGCTAAAGGAACAGTCACAATAGCAAAGAATAAAACATCAAAGGCACTCTACCAACTTCTGAAAAGTGACTCTGCACAGGGCACAAAGAAACTCTATCAGGTTGCAAAGGAAGAAAGAAAGATAATGAAGATAGTCATAAGACACTTCTTAAGGGATGCCAGTATCAAGCTGATCACCAGTCCACAGCACATCAAAGGCTGATGGAAAGAGCGCTTCCAAAAGATTTTGAATGAGGACAACCCCAAAGAAGATGTACTTCTCCAGGCGCAGCCTATGATGAAAAATAAAGAAGAGCCCAGCCTAGAAGAAGCAACAGCAACACTAAGGGAAATTAAGTCATGGAAAGAAACAGGCTCAGATAAGTTCACAGCAGCTATGATGAAGATGTTGGGTGAGTTAGAAGAAAAATGGGCCCACAGAGTACTCTTAGAAGTATTAAAAGAAAACTGTATACCAGATGACTGAAGAATATGCATTCTTGTGCCAGTGTACAAGAAATAAGGGGACGTTCACAACTATGGGCAGTACAGAGGTATCAAACTCCTGTCACACTGCATGAAAGTACTAGAGGAGTTGATTGATAAACAAAACAGCAGAAAGTAAGACTGAATATGAGCAGCTCAGATTCAGATCAGAATGCAGCTCAACCAACCTGATATTTGCAGTGAGATAGGTAGTTGAGAAGAAGCTAGAGATGAGGAAAGAGTCCAACTGGGCATTCTAAGACAAGGAGCAAGCATATGACCAGGCCCCAAAAGACAGATTTGAGGAGTCCTGTGATGGTTTGAAGTCCTGGAATCAAAGTATCAATCAAAGTATCAGAGTAAACTTTATTGTCATTTAGGGCTACGCATGTGTAAACCTAAATGAAATTGAATATCAGCTCACCATGAGAGTACAGAAGAAGCATAGGATACAACAAATACAACATTAAGACATATCAAGTAAAGGAATTAGAGACTAAAGACTATGTCCCAAGAACATAAGGAAAAAGCTAACCCCCATGTAGTCATATAAATACTGTACAGTAGCAGCATGACAGGTAAGATTGGCTATTGCACATGAACTAAAATTGTCACTCTTTATATGTATTATTACAAAAAGCAAGTAACAGGCAATTGCACTGGAATGTAAATATATAACTAAGTAAATAAATAAATAGTGCACATTCCAAACAAAACACTGTGATTAAGTTAATTTGTGGTGGCGTCACTAGGGCTGGTGCCCAGGTTAATAAGTCTCATCACCATTGAGTAGACGTTACTAATGAATCTGGAGGTCCTACAGTGAATACTGCAGTACCTCCTGCCAGATGATAGTTGAGTAAACCATCCGTGTGCAGGGTTTGAGGAGTTATTAAGTATTTTGTGGGCTGTTTGAAGGATCCTTGCTGTGAGTAGCTCTTGGATTGATGGTAGACTGGTGCCCATGATTTTCTCAGCAACTCTCACCACTCTCTGTAGCTTCTTCCTTTCAGCTATTGTACAGTTCCCAAAGCAAACAGTGAAGTTACAGTTGAGAATGCTCTCAATAGCTCTTCTGTAGAAGGTGGAAAGAACAGTAAGTGGGAGCTTTTCTCTTTTGAGCCTTCTCAAGAAAGTGGAGATGTTGATAGGCCTTTGGACCCACTGACTAATATTCACAGTCCAAGAGAGATCCTCTGAAATGTGTAGTCCTAGAAATTTTGTAGTTTTAACCCTTTCCACCTCTTCACCTTTAACCTTGAGCAATGAGTGGGCAGCTGACCTTTTCTTGAAGTCAATACATATTTTCTTTGTTTTATTAATGTTGAAGTCTAGGTTGTTTCTCACACACCAGTTGATCAGAGAGTTGACCTTGTCTCTGTACGCCCTTTCATCCTCTCCTTTCATGAGGCCTATGACCATGGTGTCATCTGCAAACTTGATTATATGATTGGAGCTGTGTTTTGCAGAACAGTCATGGGTAAGGATGGTGAACAGCTGTGGGCTGAGTACACATCCCTGAGGAACACCACTGTTGAGAATTATGCACCCCGAGATGTTATTTCTTACACATGTCATCTGTGGTCTGTTGATCAAGAAGTCTAAAATCCAGTTACAAAACTGCTTGTTAATTCCAAGGCTAACTAGCTTATCGATAAGTTGCATCAGAATCACAGTATTAAATGCCAAACTGAAGTCTATGAACAACAGTCTGACATAGTTGTTCTTTCCCTTTAGATGGTCAAGTGAGAGGTGCAATGCCACGCATATGGCAACAGCAGTGGACTTATTTGCCCGATAAGTGAACTACAGAGGATCAAAGGTTGATGGTACAATTGCTGACATGTGATTTTTAACAATCCTCTCAAAACATGTCATGATGTTAGATGTTAAAGCAACTGGTCTGTAGTCATTCAGGCAAGAGGGATTGGCTTTTCTGGGAAGAGGGATGATATCTGTTATCTTGAATCAAGAGGGTACTTTTTCTAGAGCAAGGGACATGTTGAAAATATCTGTCATAACTGGGCATAGTTGATCTGCACACCTCTTTAGTACTTTGCCCAGTATATTGTCTAGGCCAGCAGCCTTCCTGGGGTTCACTTTTTATAGCTGACCTCTCACTTCCTTAGAGTTAAGACTGAGTACCTCCTCATTCTAATCAGTGGGTAACCTAGTTGCAGGCAAGTTATTTTTCTCTTTGAATCTACCAAAGAAGGAGTTCAGCATGTCCAGGAATTCAATGCTGCCTTCACACTGAGCTGCCCTGGTTTTATAATCGGTGATCTGTTGTATCCCTTGCCAAAGACTCCTAGTATCCCTCATGTGCCTGAAGCAACTCTGTACCCTTCTTCCATACTCCCTCTTAGCACCTTTAATTGCTCTTTTTGGATTTGTACTGGCTTTACTTAGACCTTCCTTATCTTTTGACCTGAATGCTGCATTCCTTGCCTTCAGGACTTCATAGACTTTACTAGTGAGCCAAGGCTTTTGGTTTGCTCTGTTTGTGATATTTTGGTGATAGATACATCACTAACACACTTTGAGATGTATGCCATTACTGCTTCTGTGTAGTCATCTATGTTTATCTGATGGTCTGATTTGGCTGTGTCTCTGAATACTTTCAAACCAGTCCTGGTGACATTCCATTGCCCCCTTGTGCCAAACCCTGATCTGGTTTACTGTGGACTTTTTCTGATCAGAGCAGGTTTGTAGGCTGGTACAAGCATGATGGAAAGGTGATCAGAATGTCCTATATTAGGTTGTTGTACTGCCTTGTAGGCTCCTTTTGTGTTGGTGTATGCCCTGTCCAAAATGCTTGTACTTTTTGTGAGAAAGTCTACATATTGATAATAGTGGGGTAGCACTTCTCTCAGATCAGCTCGATTGAAGTCATATGCTATCACTTATGAAAAGTCTGAGTTTTTACTCTGTAGCTCACAGATAGAGTTGTGTAGTTTGTTCAAGGCTTCAGTGGTATTAACACTGGGTGGAATGTACACCACTGTTACACAGACTCCATTAAACTCCCTGGATATGTGGAAAGGTATACAATTTAAGGACAGGAACTCCGATTATCAGAACAGTGTGTCTGTACAATCTCACAGTTCTTATACCATCTTTCATTAACATAGATGCAGACTCCACCTGCCTTGGCCTTTCCGTATAAGACTTGGCATCTGTCTGCATGAAATAGTGTGAAACCCTCTAACTTAACAGCACTATCACTAATCTTGCTATGCAGCCATTTCTCAGCAAATATCAATAAACAAGTATTTCTCACCTTGTTTTTTCTGGAGAGTTCCAGACTTAAAAAGTCCATCTTGTTGTCCAGTGAGCAAACAGCTAGCAGTATGGATGGCAGTGCAGGCCTGTGAGGATTAGACTTCAGCTTAGCAGCAATCCCAGCTCTGCAACCTCTTTTCCTGTTTCTCTGACATCTTTTCCTCTTATATTTTGCCCAGAGTGTTCTAGAACATTCTTCCTGTTGTTTCAGGCAAGCTAGAGCATGCTGGGTTAAAATAAAAAGATACAGGAGTTCTGAGAGTGAAGTAGGCCCCAAATACTCCACAGAATGCAGTGAATCCAACCAGCAACACTGCTCTGAAAGCTACTTGATTTCTAGCAACTTCTGTCTGTTGTTAGTAACTATACCTTCATTTATGAGCCCAGAAAGTGATTTTTTCTGTGTTTTAAGTGAAAAAGAAGACAGACTGAGCATTTCTCTCTGAAGAGACAAGACAGCCACAACCTCTCTGGGTGCCACCATTTTTTCACTAGTAAATCACAATCACTATTATTTATTACTATTTATTATTATTAATTATTTATTATTTATTACTATTTATTACTATTATTTACCAGTGAATCACTAGGAAAATTAGAGCAGATCATGAGTAAGGACACAATGACAAAAGTATGAATACCCTCCAGACTCACAGAGGGTTTCCCAGTAAGAGTGGGTGTGCATCAAGGTTCAGCCCTGAGTCCACTGCTGTTCATACTACTGATGGATTACATTAGCAAATAGGTCATTTGGAGCAGATCAATAAAGTTGCTCCTGTAATGCATACAAGCAGACACTGAAGAAGAACTTCGGTAAATGATAAGTGAATGAAATGCAAAATTTTAGGCACACAGGATGAAACTGAGTACAGATAAAACAGTTGTCAAGGTAGAAAATGGAGGAGATCAGAACAAGCTAACAATTAAGATAGGAGGGAAAATATTTACAACCAGTTAACAGTTTCAAGTATCTGGGAGGGGTGGTTGAGGAGAAGAAATGTTTTAATGAAGAGGTCAAAGCTAGACACAAAGGGGTTGCTGCCATCTGGCAAAAAGTGTCAGGGGTACTCTGTGGCAGAAGAATGCCAAAGAATCTGAAAAGTAAGGTATTCAAAACAGTAGTACAGCCAGTACTACTGTAATGTACAGAACCTGATGTAGTCAAGTCAAAGCAGTTGAGGAAGCTAGAGGTGATGGAGATGAAGTGCCTGAAATGAGTAGTAGGATGTATGCTATGGGGAGATGAAGAAATTAGGACACCAAAGCAGAAGTCCTAGTGGCTCCATTTATATAGAAGGTCAAAGAGAACAGATTATGATTGCTTAGGCACATATGCAGGAAAGAAGAAAATCTAATGAAGAAATTTTGGGAGACATAAGAAGAATTTAAGGAAATGTGAGCATCAGCAAAGAGATGGGTGGATTATGTGAGAGAAGACCTGTGACAGTCAGGCATGTTTATCAAAAAAAGGTAGGAGAGTGTTATTGAATGCAGACAGAAATCATACCAGATGATGCAACACTTTGATCCCATGTAGAAAATGGGAAAAAGAAGTTGACAATTACAATGATGATTTTCCAGCTATTGTCATTTTATGTGCCCCATGACAAGGTGTGTTCATCTCTGAGTTATACATGTGTGTCATTGTGTAAGATTTCAAGACTGTCATTGCCAGTTATCAATACTTTATCACTGTCTACTGCCCCATATAGCAGCCACATACCTGTCTTCTGATATCCTGTCACCATTCAAACCAAGTGCCATATGGGTGGTAGCTCTGGGCATGTTCTTACTGTGTGCCATCTGTCAAAATTGCCCTGACAGCATATGCTGTGGTCTATGTACAGGAGGCTTCATACCTCCCATAGCATATCTTCTGGTCTATGTGCATATGGCACACTGTTATCCTCCCTACACAGTGCAAAGTAACCTGCTGTGACCTTGTATTCTCCTTTCTATCCAGGAAAGTCTCCCCCCACAGTAGAATTGCAACTTGTTTTATGAGTATTCTATGTTCCTTATCAGGGTGTGGCCCCCTTCACAGTCAGATGATAACATCTCCTGCCCATTTTCCTTTCCCCTGCCATGGTGAGCTGCCCACAACATAACTATAACTTGTCCTGCTCTTCATCTGTGTTCCCTGTCAATGTGATTCTCCCTCCCCCCAGCAAAACGGTTCTCTATCATGCTTTGTGCTGTTTTTCCACACACTTCTCTGCTCACTATCTGTTCCATTTGCCTCCTTTCACTCCCTTGTACAAACTTCAGTCCTACAGTGCTTTAGTAGCTGCCCTGTTGACTTTCAGAATGCCTATATGGCAATGTGTTTTGTTCCTTCATATATTCCAATTTTTAATTTACTTGCCAAAATGAGGTCTCCCACAATATGATGACTGCTCTTTTTTATTACACTTAAATGGGTTTCAGTGCACAACAGTTATGCTAATGAGGTGATTAAGCATGATTGACAATGAATCACAGCACATCCAACAGATTCTCAGTGAAGACAAACCCAGAGAAGTTGTACTTCCCCAGGAACAGCCTTTAATGTCTTGAGGAAGCTAGAGGTGATGGAGATGAAATGCCTGAAATGGGTGTTATGATGCACATTATGCGACAGATAAAGAAATGAAGACATTATCAGCCACAATCAGTGTCACCATGCTCATGTCCACCCATGTCATGGCTCAGAGATCAAATTTACAATGCTCAAGTTTACAGACACTATGAAGCTCACAGCACTACCTACACACAGTGGTGATACTTTGAATCCTGCAAGCAGTCTACCTGATGATTCACTGTCATGTTGTGTCCAGTATGTGCAGCCATGAGCACCAGACTACATGTTTTCTGTTTTTTTCTTACCTGCAGACTGGACATGTCCTCTTTAGGTAATGATTTTAGCATCAAGGCTAAGAATTAGTGCAGTGAGTAAACTAAAATCTTCTTCCACCGGGTATACAGGGACTATAGGGGACCCTGTTAGGCGAGTATAACAGCGTCCTTTATAAGACGGAGTGCTGGCACCAGATTGCTAGCGCACTGAGTTATACCACTAGCATCATTTTTTTCTGGTGTGCATGCAGTGGTGGCACAGTGGTTAATGTTATCACCTCACAGGAAAAGGTTCTGTGGTTTGATTCTTGACTGGGGTGCCTTCTGTGTGGAGTTGGCATGTTCTCACTGCGTTAGCATGGGTTACCTCCAGGTACTCGGGTTTCCTCCCACATTCTAAATACATGCGTCTGGAGCATTTCTCCCTGGGTCTCTGATGAAAATAGGTTCTGTCCTATTTGGACTAGTCAACAAATGTTAAATAAGTACTGTGGAGGCCCCACCTGGACCTACCCCACTAGTGAAAGGAAGAAGGGGCCAATTTTATACTGTAAATGTTCTGTACTTTGTGTGGTACTGTACATTCTAAAACTTTGTCCTATAATTGCAATCTGCTATCTGGGATAAGAATTACAGATTACTATCTATGTTATCATTTGCAGTAGCTGAGAAGACATAATTAAATTGAGCAACCTTTCTAAGTAGACATGAGAGGTTGTTTAAGTGACATGACAACTATGGTTTATAGCCATCTGTAATATTTGAAAAAAAAAAATGGCATAAATCCATTAGTCTGTTTTATTTATTTCTCTGTTTTTATATTTCTCTTTCTACAGGATCACCAGTGGTGCAGTCTGAGTAGAGTCAGCGGATACCTAATTTTCTACTTGCCACACTGTCTAGTCTCCAAGCCAAGGCTGTCTCCCAGCATGATGATAAAGGATGTCCTATGGAAGGAGACCTAAAGAGCTCACTAGTGGCCTCTGTGGCCTTTCTCAAGGGGAAAAGGCTTCTCCTCTGAGATTACTTCTGGCCTTTTGCCATGGATCATACAATGGCAAATGTGATGTATGGTGATGACTAAGGTGAGCCACCAGCTATATGCTCCATTAGCACCCTGGAACATCTGATTGTGTGGCTGACTGAGTGTCTTGGTTGAATAGCTCCACAAATCAAGACACTAGATGTGGCCATTCCAACTCCTTGAGGTTTTCACTTTCATCATATGACTGGCCATAGTCCAGCCATTCCAGCAACATGATGCCAACAGTATCACGGCTATTATATTTTATTATATAAAGAAGGAAGCACAATGGTACTATGCCAGAACACATGCATACAGAATCAGCAACAGGCCACACTGCTCTAAACCCTCTGCACTGTTTAGCACAATACAGTACAGCAGCATTACACATCTTTCTGAATACCCCCTTGAGACAGAGAAAGAAAGAACAGAGAGAGAGCGAGAGAGAGAGAGTGAGGCTGAAATTGCTAGACTTTCCTGCTGGAGTATGCACAAAAGACAGAGCTGCATTAAGATCTCTGCAGATTCTGATCTGATTTTGCAAGCCAGTGACAGAGCACAGTATACCTTTAACCAAAATTAGTTAGGGTCTAGATTAGCTTATAGCTAGATTTTGCTTGTTGACATCTGTCTTTCCAGAACTCTTATTTTAAATTTGTTGTACAATATCTTTCCTGTTTTCATACTTTCCAAGTAACATGATTTATTATTTACATTTTCAGTAAATAGTTTGACTATTCAGTTTTAAATGCCAATTTATTTGTAAAGTTAAGATCTTGTGCATTCAATCTGGTGTACTGGCCACTGTTTTGTATCTGCCTATCAAAGCATGACTGCTCAAAGATAAGTGCTACCATTTAAAAATTCAAAGGTTGGCTTATTTTAGATTAAATTGTAATTTGTGCTATTTGCTTTGTCAGGATAAACTTGCTAGTGATAGTAATAGCAGAAAATGGGGGAGACTCTGTTTGCCCTGGATAGAAGATGGTGGGGGGGGGGGGGTGATTTCATAGGTTCCTGATCAACTTCTTTGAGGCAGTCACCAAAGCTGTAGATGAGGGTAAGGTGGTTCACACAGCCTATCTTGACCTTGCCAAGGCTTTTGACACCATCCCCCATTCTGGAATTATAGCTAAACTCACTAAACTAGGTATAAATCCCTACGTCACAAGATGGGTTGTCAACTGGCTCACTGACAGAACCCACACTGGGTTCAGTCCTGGGACCTCTCCTCTTTGCTATCTACTTCTCTGAAGTGCAGGCTAACACAGAAGGCCTTTGGTTAATGAAGTTCACAGATGACTGCAAACTAGGAGGCATAGTTGAGTCCCCAAATGATGGGGACATCCTACAGAAGGTCCTCACTGAGACAGATGCCTGGTATCAGAGCCATGGCCTCAAGCTCAATGCCAAAAAGTGCATTGTCATCCCCTTTGGTAAAAACTCTGTACCCATGAACTACCACACTGGCAGCAGTCTACTTAATGCCAAATGTGTGATAAGAGACATTGGGACCCAGGTGGACAGTAGTCTCTCCTTTGATAATCACATCGCCACAGTAGTCAGGAAATCCTTCTACGTGGCAGACCTCATCACAAAAGGGTTCTCATCTAGGAAAAAAGAGGTCATTGTTCCCCACTACTCAACACTCATTAAACCCATTATAGAGTACAACGCCCCTTTTGGAATGTACCTCACACGACATCTGCAGCAGCTGGAAAGGCCACAGAAGTATGTCACAAAGAGGATTACTGGCCTCAAACAGATGCCACACACTGACTGTCTCAAAAAACTTCAGCTTTACTCCGTAGCATATCGCCTACTCTGAGGTGATCTCTGCCTAACATATAAAGCTATGTCAAATCCACAGCTGTTGGAAATGCTACACCTAAAGAAATCCCAATCCCTCTGAGCTACATGCTCTAGGACCTAAACTTTGTCACCACAATAAACAGGACATGCTGTCCCAGAGACTCCCCATACTCTAGAACAAGCTATGTCAAGCAAAGTTCCTCATTATCACTCTGAAAGAAAAATCTTGATGAGTGGATGGGAAATAGGAAATACACCCCAGGGATCACTTCTGTGGCTCTGCTCGACAGGGACACAGGAAAATAGCTTTCTTGGGTGGCATAAGCCAGGGAACCTTGTTGACTAGGCTTACTTAGGCTCTTGGGCCAATAGCCTAGTACCTACCTATGAACCTATGAAATCATCCCACCACCATTTTTGGAAATTAATTTTGACAATTATAAATTACTTTTGAAAAAATTGCATTAGGAGGTACTGGTTTCAACTTAAGTGGGTGAAATCCCGATGATCCAGGGACTGTAACACTGATCTGCAGCTATACCTTGTAAAACATACTTAGGTGTGTCAGATGCTGTCCACTATCTGAGACAGCAGTGCAGATTTGCTGTATACCATTACAGCTAATTGCCCTTTGCACAGCAAGTGGTTTACATCAGCCTGGATCAGCACACATAATCTTTGGTGGCAGTATGTGGATTTTTACATACATTTTGTCACATTTGTCAGTGTCAGTGATGCAATAGGTAATGCACTCACTTTTGTTCAAAAAGCTGTGGGTTCTATTCCCACAGCAAGCAGATTGATTGCAGACAGTGCAGTGCAGTATAAAGAGGGTGCTGCACTCCTGAGTGTGTTGTCCTCTGAATGAGATATTAAACTAAGGCCCCATCTCCCTGAGTGGGTGATAGTTTAGGTGGCTATAAAACATCCCACCATACCTATTGAAAGGAATAGGGGTCCTTTAATTATATACAAAAAAATAACTCTTATTTACAAAATATTTACATATTTACAAATATTTACATATATACAAATATATAAATATACAAAACTGTTTACACATGTTCAGAATTTCCTTTACAATCATGCAAAACGTTCATCCCTATTAGACCCCCCCACTCATTTTTTCCATAGCCACCATATGATTTCACTTAATATTAATAAAATCCATTTACCATTGAATATAATTTCATTTATTCTTTCATTCCATATAACCTATATAACATAAAATAACTTTTTTATCTATTCATTTAACATATTCTTTTCTTCTGTTCTTACAATATGCATATTCAATCATATCTATGTTTATTTTATCCACTTCTTCTATATCTTCAAAAAATCTTTACATTGTTTTCCCCATAACTTTTTTACTCTTTTACTTTTCAAAAATACATGTTCTGTAGTTTCTTCTTCTTGATAATGTAAACATATTTTATAACTTTTCTTTTATATGGAATATTTCCTTTTAATGGCAATTTATTTATTACTAGTCTCCATAAAATCTTGGCATTCTACTTTCTGATTACATTTGCTTCTTATTTTTACAGCGTTAATTTTTTTCATCATTTAGATTTCCCCATGGTTTTACATAGTAATGTTTAACATTACATTTTTAGACCATACTTTTCTACCTTTTTCTATATTATCAATTTTTATTTTCCACAAAAATATGTTTCTAGTAACATTTTATTTTTGTATGTACCCTTTTTCTCTTTTATTGTTTTTTTACCATATCCCAAAATTTATCATTCTCATATTTATATAGTTTCACTACTACTCTTTCATCTTTTTCATTTATCCACTTCAATACTTTGTACAAATTTAATGAAGTAGTGTATATACCACTGGATTAATTAACCCTAAATCTTGTTCTCCTTTATTTACATGCAAAACTCCTGTTTTTATTGAGTTTAATCTAGAATCCTATATAAATGAAAAAAACTATCTGCAATAATTCCTTTTCAGATACAGTTGACATCATAAATACACTTGCTAAGTATGCTATTTTTCTCGTCAGTACTGAATTTATCAAATAAGCCTTTTTCCTGAATGATAATTTATATGTTCTACAGAAAAGACATGGTTGCTTTATGTTTTCTATTTTTTCCACTGAATCCTACTTACATCTTTTCTCCCAAATTTTATACCTAACACAGAAATTTCATTCATTGTAAAATATATACCCTCAATTTTTACTACATCGCCTAAACCTTTACTTTTCTCTTTATTTAATGTGATCTCTATAATCTCTAGACACTCAATTGTGCAAATTATTATTTCTTTTATCCAATTTTTTTTGCAATTATTATAATGTGATCTACATTTGTTAACAGAACTGGAATTCTTAACCCTTCAGGTGTTATATGCCAAACCTCCTTCATTTTGTAACTAATTTTACACACTATCACATTCATAAATAATGCAAAGAGTATACAACTCATTGGACATCCCTGACTTATATCACTCTTCATATGTACCTCTTGGCTTAACTAGCCATTTAAAAATATTGTTACTTCATTATTACTATACACTGACATACACAGTTTTCTAACTTTTTCACTTATTTTATATTATTTCATTATTACCATAAGATTTCATTTCCAGTTATGTCAAATGCCTTATGAAGGTCTCCTATCATGATTTTCACATATTTTCTGTTCATAATATCATCCACAATTTCTTTATCATTAATAATTCTTGATAACCATTCCCCTTTATACTATATATGCTATCTTCCATAATATTTTCCATTATAGTTTCAATTCTCTTTTGTATTATTTTCATAAAGATCTTATAATCATTATTATTCAATATTATTGATTTCCAGTTTTTTTAATTCTCTTTATCTTCCTTCTTCCATGTGAATTTAAGTATTATGTACATAATTCTTTATACATAAACCTTTCATCTAACCATTTATTCAAAATCTTTAAAAAATGTTTTGTTTTTTTTTGTCAGTCCCTTAAATTTTTATATATTTCATATCCTATTCCATCTGGCCTGCAGCCAAATCTGTATTAACTTGTCCTAGTACTTTCCCTATGATTCAATAAACTCTGGGTAGGGTCTATGCAAAGACTACATGGAGTTTATATGGTATGTAAGGTGGTGCACACCAAGCAGCAGTGCACACCACCGAGCAATGCATATTCATGCCATGTGGTGTGTTTAAGTTAGGTTTCATGGCTGGCAACAATGTTGCTGAATCAGGAAACCATAAGCAAACATGGATAGCAATACTGTTGAAAGCAGAGCATGCACGGTCTGCAGTCTTGCGTGGAATGCTACACTGATCACCAGGGCTTCACAGATAGCTCTCAATCTGTTAGTTCAACACATTTGCATAAAGGCCAACATAATGTGGGGGCAATTAACCAGAAATAGAGAAATATTTGACATATTTGACATAGACTGTGGTGGTGGTGCTGCGGTAGCGTTGTTGCCTCACAGTTAGATGTTGCATGTTCGATTCTCAGTTAGAGTGTCTTCTGTGTGTCGACATGCATGAATGGGTGTCCCTTCGTTGAAGGTTGTGTGTTAGGTCGGGCAAGCCAGCATGTAAAAATCTACTGCCAATCATTAGCGGACCGGAGTTCCGCTGTGGCGACCCCTAACCGGGAAAAGGCGAAAGAGAGACAGGGAAATATTTGACATAGATGTGCCATAAAAATGTAATAGAATGAAACTCAAACATAACTCCCAACCTCTTATTGCATGAAATTTGGACAAAATCATAAATAATGGTGGGACAAAGGTCCAAAAGTATGGACAGGTTTTAATATTGCTCTTACAAACTTAGAAAGTTTATAGAGTAATAGGTTTTGCAGTAGAATTAATTTAATGAAGAGCATGAAGTTTGAAACTCAAATGTCTGTCATTGTTTTTTTTTACTTCAATCCATAATGGCATGCCAACGATTTGCAGAAAACCAAAATTTTATGAAGAAAAGGTCAAAAATGTGAGACCAAAACTGGACATTCTGCACGAATCAGGACAGTTGAGAGGTGAAATGCATGTAATATTGAGTCACATCAGTCCTGAGATCATTCCAATGATATGGCAGAAAGCCACAAATTTGAAAAGGAACACATGTGGACATCCTGAAAATATCTGGATAGATGAGAGGTGTGAATGTGAAGTATATGGTCTAAACATAGTACAGGATAGTGTATCTGCAGTGCAAGAGTATTGTGGTATTGTGCATTTTGTACTGAAGATGTATAAACGATCTGTAACAGTACATGGACTGCCATGTAAAATAAACACTAAGGGGAAGTGAGTGTATTGAATAGGGACACACAGATGAATCATAGGAATGAACACAGGAATGAGGACAGGTGAAATAACCTAATGTACAGCAGATGAGGGCATGTCAATGGAACACAGCTGTAGCAGCAACACCAATCACATATTAATATGGTACAGTAGTGACTGCAGACTGAAAATGTATATCATGTGATTGTTACACAAGATGACATAACAATGTGGAGGATGTGTGTGTGTGTGTGTGTGTGTGTGTGTGTGTGTGTGTGTGTGTGGGTGTGTGTGTGTGTGTGTGTGTGTGTGAGATAAACATCCTTACATGAATAATGCAGAGGACATCTATCAGAAGTCTGACATACAATTGGGGTGGGTAAATAATGTGAAGCTGTGCAAACTGATATGCCTGAATATGAGTGTAATCTCAGCAGAGGTATCCAGCAAGTGGGGTACAGGTAAAGGCTCATGGGAAACATTAAAAGAACCAACAACAGTCATGGACAATATTAGAGGAAAAGAACCAACAACAGTCATGGACAATATCAGAGGAATACCAACAGTAATCCCATGCTGCTGATATAACTTTATTTTTATTTTATTTATTTTTTATTTTACATTTGTTAACTGGGATGGTCCGACTGGATGAGGTCCATTTACAGCGGAGGCCCAGGGAGAAAAGCTCCACTTAATTAATACAAAAAAAAAAAATACAAAAAAATAATGACATTATACATAATGTAAAAACATTATTATACTAGCAGTATTTTGTGAAAAATAACAGTAAAAAAAAGTTCTCATCAGCAATAATTACATATGTACATTTTGTTAGTTGTGAAAAATATGGACAGAGATCACAACAAAATTACCGTATGTCAAGGGATACCATTTGTTACAACCATGCTTACTGAAGGCCTGAAATAAGAGAAAAAAGTGAAGGATGGAGGTAGCATATTTTAGGATTATGTAACACATGGACAGAGCCAAGAGCTTAAAAGATGAGCCTTAAGGGAGTTTTTGAATTGTGTGGTATTTGATGCAGAAGTCACAGAGGGAGGGAGATTATTCCAACTTTTTGCTATACTGTGTGAAAATATAGCTTTACCTGCTGTGTTATTGGCCGAGGAAATAGAGAGGAGTGATTTGTTGGCAAAGCAGAATGGACAATTTGGTGTATAGTTAGTCAGTAATTGGCTTAGAGCTGGAGTTTTGTCAGGATGTTTTAGATTGTTATACGCTATGACTAGTTGGTGATAGGTTGATAACTGTGGGAGTTCAAGCCACTGAAGTTGCCTAAGAGGTATACAATGATGGGTTCTAAAGGGGGAATTTTTAGCAAACTTGGGGATTTTGTTATAACAAGACTCAAGTTTGTCTAGGTCAGATTTTCTAACATAATTCAAAATTGGTGCTGCATACATTAGTGTGGAAAGAAGGTGAGTTTGAGCTAGGGTGACCCGAGCCTGATCTGATAGAAAGTTTTTATGTCTGTATAGGGAACCCATTTTTTTGTGTACCTTTTTAATAGTTTGAGAGATATGGATGTCAAAGTGGAGGTTATTATCTATTTTGACACCAAGGAGCTTGGTGTGGAGAGAGGGTGAAATGACAGTTCCATTGTTGGAGGAGATAGAGGAGAGTGGAGAGGTTTTTGATTTGTTTGGGGTAAATATAAGTAATTTAGTTTTGTTGGGATTTAAGATAAGTTGAATATTATTGATCCACCTTTCTACTGAGGTAAAAGATTCTTGAGTGAGGTGCTGTAGAGTGGTAAGAGATGAGGCTAAGTGGATTAGGGTGGAATTGTCTGCATACTGTTTGACTGAGGCCTGTAAGGTAGAGGTATGCAGATTATTGGTGAAGATAGAAAAGAGAAGTGGACCCAATATGGAACCTTGAGGTACACCAATGGTGGTTGGGAGTAAAGGTGATAAAACTCCTTGGCACTGGACAGCTTGTTGTCTGTCTGATAGATAGTTTTTAAACCATGCAATAGTGTCAGTGGCAAAGGATAAAGAGGTTAGAGTATCTATTAGTATGGCGTGAGAAACCATGTCAAATGCTTTAGAGGTCCAGGAATATAGCAGATACAAATCTGTTGTTATTTCTATGTTGGTTAACCTGGTTTGTGAAAGAGAGAAGGGCAGTGGTTGTGCTGTGGTGTGGGTGGAAGCCATGTTGTGTAGAGGAGAGAAGATTGTTTGAATTTAGGAAATGCATGAACTGATAGTGTATTTATTTCTCAAGTATCTTTGATAACGGAGACAGAATGGCAATGGGGAGGTAGTTTGAGAAATCATAGGAATTTCCACCCTTATAAAGGGGAATAATGTAGGAGATTTTCCACATTTGAGGGATATAGGATTCCTGTATGGAGCGGTTGATAAGGATTGAGAATGGGTAGGATATGGAGTCAGCAGTCATTTTTAGGAAATTTGCTGGTATACCATCTGCTGCAAGAGTAGTGGGATTACATTTTAAGAGGTATTTTTTATTGTAGAGAGTGGGACAGGTGAGAATGTAAAGGGAGGTGTGTTGTTGGGAGCTGTTGGCATGGATGAGTAGCTATTTTTGGATAGTTGAGTTAATAGTGATTTAATGGATTCAGTAAAGTGATGATTGAATCGGGAGGCTATATTGCTATCTGTTTTTGTGGAGATGGAGGTAGGAGCTGGTGTGGTGGTTTTACCAGGTTTTTGTAGTGAGTTAATTGCATGCCAGAACTTTTGGGGGTTGTTGGAGTGTTTGTTTTGGATACCTAGAAAGTAGCTCTGTTTATCGAGCTTTGTTTTTTGACCTGATTCCTAAGTTGTTGATAGTTTTGTTTGGATATACCAGTGTTATATTTCTTCCAGGTTTTCCATGTCTTATCTCTGGGCTTTAAAAGGGCTCTAGTGGGCTTACTAAGCCATGGAGCATAGCGTAGTTTAGCTGTAATCTTTCTTACGTGGGCTACTAAATCAAGGATGTTAGTAAGGGTACTGTTAAAATAGTCTACTGCTTGTTCTAAGTTAAGGGTGCATAATGGTTCCCAGTTACATTTTTTTAACGTAATGTTGAGGTCTAGACGGTTAACACTGTGATCATTTCTAACTTGTCTATAGACTGTAGGTTTGGGTACGTTAGCACATTTTCGTAGGAGGAAAGATGGGATGTGGTCACTAAGTCCATCTGGTAGACAACCTATTTGGTAATTATGTTCAGGGTAGTTTGCTAATGTCCAATCTAGAATAGATTCCTTTTGGGATTTTTTATCTACTCTAGTGAGTTATTGAATGAGTTGAGAGAATGCATACAGGTTGATGTGGTTAGTGGGGTTTTGAAAGTTGCAGTAAAGTCAATCAGTGTTTAGGTCTCCTTGTAGAATAGTCTCTTGTGGGAGGTTATCACTTGCCCATTGTAAAATCTCCTCAATTATTGGAGAGTTATTACCTGGAGGGATGTACGCAGAAAGAATATTGATACTCTTTTTCTTATGTAGGTGTAGTATAGAGCCTATGATCTCAGCGGTATTAAATTTAGGTAGAGGAGTTTGTAGAGGTTGGAGAGTAAGTGTATTTTTATAGACAATTGCAGTGCCCCCTCCCTTCTTTCCCATCCCATCTAGTCTTAGGTATTATATCCTGGACAGAGAATTTCTTCATTGTGTGTGCTGCATTTTAGCCAGGTCTCTGTTATGGTTAGAATGTCAGGAGAGTGGTGAGTTATGAATGCATGTAAGTGAGGAAGTTTGTTTGATACACTGCGAGAGTTAAGGTTGATGATAAGTAGATCTGCTGTGTGTTTGTTTGGGGTATAATGTTGGTTGGCCCTGGATTTGGGTGACTATCCCCTGAGGTAAGGAGGTATTTCTTTAATAATAGATGAAGTTTGATTGTTTGTAGAATGTCTATGTGATTTAGAGTGATAAGAGATGAGTCTGCACAAACACACTTGAACAACTCTTATGATACATACACACTCTATGAGGGTAACCATGCACACTGTCTTGGTACTGTAACATCTGCTGGAGGTGTTAGGAGGGACACTGATATACCTGTATCCAACATTATGATCAATACAGGCTAGAAGACTGGTATGCATGGCATCTATCTATCTATCTATCTATCTATCTATCTATCTATCTATCTATCTATCTATCTATCTATCTGTCTGTCTGTCTGTCTGTCTATCTATCTATCTGTCTGTCTGCCTGTGTGTGTGTGTATATAAATATATATATATATATATATATATATATATATATATATATATATATATATATATATATGCACACATATATGGCACAATCCATACTGTCACAAATGATATGCATGTCATTAATGCTGTCAAACACCTAGGTATGTAGTGTGTGCATCAGCAGAATAGGTAATATGCACGCATTTGGTGTAACAACTTGATTGGTGTTCCTCAACATCAGAGAGTCATGTATATTCCACAAAAAGAATACCTAGGTATGGCCAGTAAGCTGCGTGACAACTCACTGTGACAAAGGTAGTACACTTCAGTTACACATCACTGGAAGATGTGTAGGGAGGTACATGAAGAAGTGTGCATTGTACTAGGTTATTGTTGTGATTAAGGTTGGGAACTATGAAGGTATTATGGCCTCTGATGTAGATGTCCTTCACATACCCAGTATTTGTGTTACATTCAAGGGAGTAGCCAGCACTGTGACCAGATGCTGGTGGACATACTACTTGCCATCTTCCCCAGGACACAGGTCACATGTCTACTGGTCTGATAATAGAGTGTGATGTCCACATTATATTTGGGTTGTGTGTTCGTTTTCCTGACTTAAATCAACCCATGTTTTCTTGTCATTGCAGGTGCATTATGGCTGTGGCAGCAGTGTTTGATATGTGTTGATACTGTCTGTATTATATTAATATCACAGTTGGAGTCAATGGTTGCTCACAATCTGTATGCCTTCAGGCAGCTGATTTGACACAGAATGTACATGTCATCTGTGATATCCATCACTTAAATAATAGACAGGAAAGGGCCTAGCAGACAGCCCTGATGTACAGGTCTGATCAATGGACCTGAGATAGAGGTCACTTTGCACATTTCAACATGGTGAGATTCCACATATGTGATACAGTGGTCTATCCACTTGGTGATATAGCTGTTTATCGCCACATATGACAGTGTTGATTGAATACCTCAGTGTGGAAAGATCCTACTGTTGTCATCATGCATGCCCTTGATTACCTCTTTGAGGACATCTATCAGATGTCCTAGAGATGATGTAGTATTTACAGCTCAACAGGTCTGCTGCACACAGCTGGAATATTACTAGTTTCTATTTAGAAGAGGTGCATTATGACATGTTGGTCTACCTCACAGCTGAGGAGAGTCAGTATGTCTCTATACATGCATGCATCAGGTGCTGTCCCTCCTACCTTGGATTGATGCATTTTTGACGTACACCCTTCTATGGGAACATAGCCCTTGTGGAGGGTATGTTCACGTGTGTATTCAACAGTATCAGGAAGGTGATTGCCCTGAGTCATGCCATTGGTGATCTGTGATGTTTTCACAGCCCAGTGATTCCATGTGATAGGCCTGGATGAAGGTAAAAGAGTGCATACTCCCTATCCTGACCTGGCATAGAGTTGTGACACAATTCTCCATGCAGATATCATTGAGAAACCCTCCCACCTGGGGATTAAGCCTTACAATACTAGATGGGTAACCAACTGTCTCACTGACAAAACATATACTGTGAACATTGGTGAATCAACCTGTACCAATAGAGCTGCCACCATTGGCAAATCCCAGAGATCTGTGCTTGGCCCTTCACTGTTTGGACTCTTTCTCAACAGTTCAGGTTAAAGTATATAGCTTTGGCTTACCAAGTTTGCTAATTCTTACATATTAGGTGTCCAGCAATGATGATAAAATCCTTTAATAATTCCAAACAATTTCCAGGTGCAGCTCACTCTGCCCTTGTTTCCAGTGATTTTCTTTTTTGTGTTGGACTCAGCTAGTGTATCACTAGATTTGTCTGCATGCTGGTTCACTCATCTTTTGTTTTTTTTGTTCTACCTGTGATGATAACATAGTAAGGGAGGAGGTAATGCAGACAAATGACTGGTTAGAAAGGCAGACAATCTAAAAATAAATGCAGAAATGTGTCTTTTTTATGGTGTCCATCTGAAAAGTGGAATTTCCTGTTAATTAAAGTATTGACAACAGTCCTGTTATGTTGAAACCTAGTGCTAAAAATACTAGGAACACATATAAATAGCAATCTGAACTTTGACCACAAAGTGTCCACACTGGTATCAAAAGCCCATGTTGTGCACATCATAAGCCACACCATCATATTCAGATCTTAGGATTGTATGACAGCACTGCAGTCAAACTTAATCAGAACATTAATAGAATATAATGATTTATTTTGCATCTACCTCACCAGACACATGCAGCAGCTGGAGAGACCACAGGGTTTTCTCAACAAGAAAACACATAACCTGCAAACCATGCCATGATGTATGTGGATAGATTAAAAGCCATGTCACTGTAATATGTCTCACATAAGATAAGGTGATATGTGCCTTGCCTGCAGGCTAGTCTATGACCCTACCCTGGTGGGAGTACTGCATATACACAAATCTGATATAGCTGATGACATCAACAGTGTCTGTTCAGGAGACTATGCTAATGAAAGTGTCCTACATGCTGATGTAAAATTATCTCTGTAATGTAAATCAAGAGTGCATACTCACACACCCAGTTTATTGCAGTGAGAATAGAACCCCTACCTATCTAAGTACACAGACCACAGAACACAATACTTCATGCAAGTGCCATGGCCCAAGTTGATTTTTACAGGTGTGCAGATCAACTTGTAGTAGATGACATCAGTAGGCCATGTGGGAGACAAGAGGTTGGGAAGCCTGTATGAAATGGATGTGTAGGCATGTGCAAGTATCAAAATACTGTTAGTCCTTGGCAATGGAGCAGTAACTGTAGCATGTACATTTCTGGTCTTTTGTCTAAACACAAACACACACACACACACACACACACACACACACACACACACACACACACACACACACACACACACACCCCTGTTTGACTGCAATGAGAACAAAATCCCTACCTATTGAAGTACACAGACTACAGAACACAATACTTTATGCAAGTGCCATGACACAAGTCTGATTTTTATGAAAGTGCTTGTCAACTTATAGTAGATGACATCAGCAGGCCATGTGGGAGACTAGAGGTTGGGAGGCCTGCCTAGGATCATAGGTTCATAGGTTCAAAGGAGGCTACTAGTGCAATGGCCCTAAGGTGTTTACAAACCTGGCTGTGTAAAAACACAAGTACCCTCACTGAACATAGCTAGATGGTCATTGTTAGCAGAGCGATTTTGTTAGAGAACCAACTGTCCTTGTCCATGAGGGACATAGGTGCCACCCCAGTTCCAACCAGTTGTCAAGGTTGTATCTGAACAGGGTCATTGAGGAGAACTGCTTCAGACACAGTGGAGCCTATTACAGAGGAGTGTCAATCACTGGGGATATATCTGTGTCCTCAACATGTTCTATGTATGTCACAGGCTAAGTTGATAACCCTGGAGCAAGTTATTCTTGTCCCATTTGATTTGAAGATACCCAGCATTTCAGGTAGGACATGGTGTGAGACTGTTCTGTAGCCCAGATAAAGGTCACCTCTCAGCAGCCTGCATGATACTGACTACAGTGACAGGTCTATCAGTCTTTCCATGTATTTCATGTTTTGAGGCCCTGGATTCTCCCAGTCAAAAACATCTGTGTTTTTTTCCCATTGCTGCAGGTGTCTGATGAGGTACAGAGAGAAGGGAGCATTGTACTCAATTAGTGGTCTTATAAGGGTAGAGTACAGCAGAGCTATGACCTTCCCAGCCTTGGATGTGATGTCCATATGTATGAAGTGTGCAATGCAGAATGTGTATCTCACCACTATGGACACATAGTGATGAAAGTGTTGATTGCTATCAATATGTGTTCCCAAGTCTCACAACACTATGTTTGAGCTGATAGTGGTGCTACATATATCATAATTAGGAAGGGTACTTCATTGCCAATGGTGACAATGAGACATTGCTTGCTTTAAGGTTCAGTCTGTGAGTTTGGCACCAATCATTTGCCTGTGTCAGCCCATTCTGTAATATGTTTCCATCATTGGGAGACTTTATATAAGTGCATCCAGGTAACAGTCATCTGCAAACTAGGTAAACCACAGGCCATCTACTGCAGCCTGCACTTCAGGGAAGTAGTTTGCAAACACTTGATGGCCCAGCACAGATCCTTGTGGTATTCCACTGGAAAGTGGGCTAGTGGTGGAGGTGCAGTCCCCAACTCTGAGAGTGTATGTTCTGTTGGAGAGCCAGTTGGCTATCCATCTAGTACTCTATGGCTTAATTCCCAGATGGGAGATCTTCACTATGAGACATGAATGGGGGATAGTGTCAAAGACATTGGATACCTCAACATAGGTGGTATACCTAGTTATCCCTCATCCTAGTCTTTGGGGTTAGGATCAAAGAAGTCCACAAGGTTCAGTAAGCAAGATCTACCCTTGACAAAAACAGAATGATATGGCCAAGTGTGTTGAGGGTCACCTATATCCATGTGGATAAGATCCATGCTGATTCCTTCCCTAGTCTTGCAGATAAGGATTTTACACTTATGGCTCAATAGTTGCAGTTCTGAATGTTACTAGATTGATGTGCATTGCAAATCACACATTTGGTATTACTTTTTGTACTGTAGGTGATATATGTGTGGAAAAAGTACTGAGACACCAGGGTTGCAGTGCCTGGGAGAGGGGACAACACATGGTTGAATTGCAAATGTTACATATTGTTAGGGCCTTCAGATTGTAATGTTTCCATATGTAATTTCATGTCATAGACTGGAAATGGACATTAAACAGCAGTAATACCTAATAATATTTACTTTTCCATTGCACAGCGAGCAGCGGGTTTGTGCGACAGTTGGCAAGGTGTATAAGCATGCGAGATGCACATGTTTCCACGTAGCTAAGCAGTGCTCAAACATGAGCTGCAGTGCAAATGTCTGACAGTCTTGAGTGTATGCAACATGCCTGCTGCTTAAATGACTCTGTGGCAGCACATGTTAACACATTGATACATTCATTTTTTGGGCCCAGATGGTACTGGATTCAAATCCAGGTCTATCTTATACCTTTAAATACTTTTATTTAAACATTGATAATGCAATGCCATGAACTATTTATAGTACATGTGCTGCTGTCTGTTAGGGTAGAGAAGCAGGGTTAAAGTATTGTGAGGAGGTAACTGCATCATTTTGCAGTCGCTCAGAAATGCTGCACATTGGTGAGTGATGTGCACCTCCACATAAACATAGAGCCCATAAAGTGAAGGGATGCATTGCTTTTTCTGCTACTTATGTGTGCTGTGTGTGATTCTATTTTTTTACCAGATTAAAGGTGTTAAAATTGGGTAGATAGGAAAGTGGTGAAATGGGGAGCAAGCAAGGGAAAATCAATGGGAAAGCAGGACAGGAATTTGCAGGAGGGAGATAGGAAAGAACCATAGCTACCCATTTCATTAAAAATGTAATTTGAAAATATGTGAGAATATTAACTAAATTTGGACTGTCACCTCCAGAGAGAGGTGTGACCACAAAGCAATAATGTTGTATAACCAATTGGAATAAATCAAGTTTGTCAAGAAAATATGTGATCAAATTAGAGAGCTATATATGGGATGATTTTTTTTTTTTTTTGTGGGATAGGGTCCCATTTATTTTTTATTTGACAGAAAGAGGAATGTTGGGGAAGAGACAGAGGTATATCTTGGTCAAGTAAGTTAGGTGGGTGAGGAAGCAATTACAGACAGACAAGAAAAGCAAGACTACAGAAATAGATGCTGATGGACACAAAAGGTTGGAGACACCATGACTGGGGTGTTGGTGGGGACAACCCAGGCCCATGGCCATCAAGCTTGGGGACAGGGATAATTGAGTCTTCACCCAGTGGACTGCCATCACTGTCACCTTACTCTGCAGGTAGCTGGAGAGCTTGATATCTCCTGCTCCTCCTTCAGAACATGAAGGAAAGCAGCATCTCCATCTGGTGTAGGCATGGACCAATGGTGGGAAGCACCACCTTATGCACCATCCCTGACAACTCGCTGTGGGTGATAACTCACCACCTCTGCCACTCTGGGGCAGGACTACCTGAGGGTGCAGGTAGTACAAGGGCAGCAGAGGTAGTGCTTGCCAGGTTGGCTCCCAAAAATGCTGGGCTTTGGTGCTGGAGCCAGTGGAGTGGGGGGCAGGCTGATCCAATGGCACTGGCCTACCTCAGTGTGCTGTGGAGCATTAATGATGTGGTACACGTGGATAACATGGACACATACAAAAAATAAATAAATAAAAATAAAATAAAAAATATTTTTAACAATAAAAAAATAAAATTAAATTAAAATAAAATAAAAAATATTTATAAAAGAAAAGTTAAAAAAATAATTTTAAAAATAAAATAAAAATAAAGAAATTAAAAAAGAGTGATAAGGGTTTGGGTAAGTGAAAGAACTGATGAGATTAGTACCATCATATGTGACATATAATTCATTAATACAATTATACAACTGTGTTATCTAAAGTTTTACATTTAAGTCCTAACAGATACACAGTATACAACAGATTGCTGGAAGTAATGCTTGAAATGTGCATATATTGCACATATACATTTTCAAATTACGCAAATTACAGGTTACAGCAGGGCATTTGTGCAACTGTTATAAATGTTTTAATTTAATGTAAATATTACTGAAGAAATAACAGTATGGGATAGGTGTGAATTTTGGTATTCGAACCCACAACCTCTGACTAAACTCTAATATTGGAGTCTTACAATTGGTTTGCACTACAGACTAATGCATGCATACTTGCTTTTACATTTGTCAATTTGATACAACTCTATAAAATATGAAAAAAAAGCTATGTTTAACTTTTAATGCTACAGTAATGCTTCTCTTCTGCTGCATAAATACCACTTGCTTCCCTCAGTCTATAAAGTCTAGTCCTGTTGGCCCGGACATTGAACTCCTAATCACTGGCAGCTGGGGAAAAAAACAGAACAGAACAGAAGACCATCATGCGTACCAGTCTTGCCTATATTCAGCTTTCTAAGTCTTACAAGTAGTCTCTTGTCATCATACTTACACACCTGTGGGATGTCTGCAGTCTCAAACACATGCAACCAGTGGTTGAGAGTATCACTTTTTCTCCTGTATATGTCATTGAAGTGATACTTACATTGCTCTCCAGTGTGTGGGATATCAGTGGCACTGGATACAGCCTGGGCCAAACTATTCCATGTCTCAGACTTGCACTGGGATCCAGAATAGCCTCCCTGCAGAAGTTTTTGGCTCTGGTGCTTTACCATTAGTCCAATAAATATCCTGGACTCCTGGACACCTCACCTATGTGCACTAAATGTGGCACCTTCATCATTAATGCCAGCCATGTCTACCAGCAGATCTAGAGGAATGGAGACTGATGCCTTCCCGCCAATTCCGGTTATTGTGTTTACTGGAGTGGACACACCTGAATAATGCTTTTGCATGATGGTAAGCAGAAAGCAGCAGTTCCTAGCAGTGAGAAATTAAATAATTTCAACTGGAAGTTTAATCTGATAGCACAATAATAGTGTCTCATCCCTCATAAATATAACTAAGATCAGCTCCACAATCTAAAGTGTTAACTGAGAGTGAATATAATGGGAAGTGGAACAACAGTAAAACTGCATGGAACATCCTGTATTAGAACCCAGGACCACATGTATTGCAGTCCTACACTTATATCTGTTGCTACAAGAAAGTTGAAACAACAGTTGCTCATGTTCCAGTTCATTGCTATCACCTGCAATGTCACAACAGTTAAAAAAAAAACCGGTTGCACACCCTGTATTATGAGTGAAGACCATCTGTACTCCAACCCTAAACTTACACCTGCAGGCACAGGACTAGTTACATGATATTCCATAATTTAATAATCATTTTTATGGTCTCTCTGTTAACTGCCACACAGCTCTGCTTAGTGGTTAACTGCCACACAGCTCTGCTTAGTGGGTTTGTACGGAGCCCAGTAGAATTAAATGAATGTGTCGGGTTTCTATTTTTGGCTATCTGCATCCTGGTGGTCCAGTTGTCCAAATTGCACACGGCCACACTTTGTACAAATGAGATAAGCACAGCCAGATGTTCCATTCATTTCTTCCATTCTCATGATTGCTCTATGCACTGCATCACACAAACACTGGTCAAAAAAAAAAAAAAAAAAAAGACAGAAAAGGAAAAAAAGAGACAAGTAGTTGAATTGAAGAAACTCAGTCTATGACATACACACTAGAAAATGATGATTCACACAAGATATGTCTACGTAGATCTTGATTTGAATTCTCACTCCAGTGAACCTTCAGAACTCAATGAGAGGTGCCTTATCTTGCTTTGTCACACAAACAGCTTTGCAGCAAGGAACTGAAATCATTCTGCACACAACTGACTGCAACATTGTCTACAGTGATATGAAATCACGCAACTGTTATTAGTACATTTATTATTTTTGGATGTAATGCACTTAGTGATCACACAACCTGTTATGATTATTGCTTGCAAATATTCAGCTCTGTCTTACCTCTCTGTATTTTTTGGTCATTCTTCAGTTATCTGACCAATAATCTGAAACATGTAGTCGGTAAGCCATTCCATATCATTGGTCTTAAACAGTTTGAGGATATTAACTGGAAATAATAACACATGCCAGTGGTTCCCAAACGTTTTTGATTCAAGGCTCCCTTGCTGAATCCAGGTTTACCCAAGGTGCCCCCCCCCCCCGCGGCACACTTAAAGTGCATATTTCATTTATTTACTTAATTATTTATTTGACATTTGTTTAACGAGGCTGCCCAACTGGACTAGGAGACCTGGGAAGAAAAGCTCAAACGTACAATAAAAAAGACAATTACCAAAAAAAGTGTACATTCTGCTTAACAGCATAACACTGATCTACTATGGTTGCAAGGTAAGCAAACCTAATGGCAACCTTATTAATTTTAAGTTTATAACAACAATATTTAAAATCTGTCCCTATTATTTGGCTCTGTCCAGCATACCTCTCAACTGTATAGATTTTTGCAGAATGTCCAGATTTTTGCCTTATATTTTTGGTCCTTTTTTCTTAAAATTTTTGTTTTCTGGCAAATGACTGGCAGATCATTGAGGTTGAAGTAAAAAAAAATAATGACAGACAGTTGAGTTTCATACTTCATACCCTTCAGAAAATTCATGCTAATGCAAAACCTGCATTTCTATCAACTTTCTAAGTTTGTGAGAGCAGTACTTAAAAGTATCCTATTTTGTGCTTTTGTACCCCCACTATTTTTGCCTTTGTCCAGATTTCTTGATCTAAGAGGGTGAGAGGTATGTGTCCAGTGGTATGGACCAGACTTACACAGACCTCATTGCTTGCTGCCGCCACCAGCGATCACTCTCACTCTTCACTCTCTCCCCCTGTGACACACACACACACACACACACACACACACACACACACACACACACACACACACACACACACACACACACACACACATGCACACACATGCACACGCACACACATACACAGTGTCTTTTGCATTCATGCACACATTTACTCACACACATCGCTCACTCTTTTCCGATCTCTCACACAGTCAAAGTCACTTCCTCATTCATACCTGCATTCACTTACACATCACTCTCTCAATCACACCATACCTCTCAACCTCTTAAAAAATCAGGACAAAGCCTAAAATGATGGGGGACAAATAGGGACAGATTTTAAATATTGCTCTTACAAACTTAGAAAGTTGATAGAATAATAGGTTTTGCATTAGCATGAATTCTCTGAAGGATGTGGAGTCTTAAACTCAAATGTCTGTCATTATTTAATGACTTCAATCATCAACTATTTGCCAGGAAAGTACAGATTTTAGGAGGAACACACCAAAAATATGAGGCAGAAATCTGGACATTCTGCAAAAATATGTACAGTTGAGAGGTGTGAATCACACACACAAACAGCCACTTCTTCATTCATTCCTGCATTCACTCACACTCACAAACTAATAAGCTTAGCTGCAAAATAAACCGCAAACTGTTCATGGTTTATTTTGCAGCTAAGCTTATTATAGGTTCATAAGTTCATAGGATGATACTAGGGCAGGCTATTGGCCCGGAGGCCCTTATAAGCCTAGCCAAGAATTTTGCCCATGTTACCACAAAGTCAACACCTGTTCCCCCTGTCTAGCAGGGACACAGGTGGGATCCCAGGGGTGTATGTTTTGTTCATACAGGTTCCTCTTAAAAGAGGGCTGGAGATGTACTATGCTTGACATGGAGAGGAGTCTATTCCATAGATGGGAGAGTCTTTGGGACAGAAATCTATCCCGCTGACAAGTTCTATTAATTTCACAGAAAAGGATGAGGCTTTGCTAATTACCTGGACAAAACTGATGTTATCAGTTTGTTAGACAACCAGTATGAGACCACACAAAGAAAAGAACCGCTGAACTATCATTGTGTCACTCTGATTATACTTGCCTCCTGTACAATGCAGTTATTTTAGACTAGCGCTCACTATTGCAACAAAGCATTGTACTCCTAGAATCTGTACTTTTTCAAGCTTCCACACATCTACTATTGGAAAGGAGTAAAGCTGGATCCAAAACTTCTAGTTTTTTGCTCAATTTCCTAGCAGAAAATGAATTCCAGGGGGTTGCATTTGGAGGAGACGTCTAACTGAGAATTATATTTCTGTCCAAACACATAAAATCTTAAAAGCAATACATATTTCTTCAATTCCAACAATATATTTCTTCAGTTCTGGCAAATATTTCTTCAGTTCTGATACCATGAAATATCAGAATGCTTAATAAATAACACAGAGATACTATGGAAGTGGTCTAGCCTGCATGGGGTGCAAACACAAACTGATTTCTCTAAAACATGCAACATATGACATGCAAATAACTAGAGTAAGCACATTATCATTAAAGCTGCATGCCTCATTCTGATAAGAACATCATGATATTCACCAAGGAAATAGTACAAATGTGACAGGACTTGGCTAGATGTTTTTGGAAGTCAGACTGCCTCTTTAAGAAACTACAATATTTGATGATTCGCAGGACGTATGAAGACACCCACTGACTGAGGCAAGGAGACAGGTGGTTGGGAATATGGTGACATCACCTCTGACTGATGAAGGCATAGTTGTTGAATACAACAAGGCCAAAGTAGACAACTATTTGATATCGAAACACAAGATCAGATGCCAGATGGACTAAATATGGACTTAGGTTCATAGATTCATAGGTTCATACTAGGCTATCTGCCCTAGGGCATTTATAAGCCTAGCCAGAGTGTGTTTGGCTTTCGCCACCCATTTTAAATTAATTTTGCTATGCCCTTTTTTGAGGTTAGTATACTGTGCCTCTGTCTAACAGTGACACAGAAGTGATACCCAGGGTAAACCTACGATCTCCCATCCACTCATCAAGATTCCTCTTGAAGAGAGTCAATGAGGGACTCTGCCTAACCTGGACTGGGATTTTATTACAGTGTGAAGGGAGCCTCTGGGTTATGAATCTGTCCCTCCAGCATGTCCTGTTTATTTCAGTGCTGAGGTTCAAGTCTCTCAAGCGCGTAGCTCGATGGGATTTGGATTTTCTGAGGTGCAGCATGTCCATTAATTCCAGGTTGGACATGGCTTTATACGTCAGGCACAGATCACCTCTGAGCAGGCGGTATGCCACTGAGTAGAGCTGGAGTTTCTTTAACCGGGCAGCATATGGCATCTGTTTGAGCCCTTTAATCCTCTTGGTGAGGTACTTTTGGGGTCTTTCCAGTTGCTGCAGGTGTCTGGTAAGGTACATCCCAAAAGGGGCATTGTACTCAATTATGGGCCTGATGAGGGATGAGTAAAGAGGCACGATGACCTCCTCTGATCTAGATGTGAATCCCTTCATGATTAGGTGGGCTATATAAAATGTTTTTCTAACCACTTTGGCCACGTGGTTGTCAAATGAGAGATTGCTATCAACTTGGGTCCCCAGGTCCCTAATTACTTCTTCTGTACTTAATGGATTACCACCTATGTGGTAATTTGTGGGCACTTTGTTTTTGCCAAAGGGGATGACTATACACTTTTTGGCGTTTAGCTTGAGGCCATGGCTCTGGCACCAGTTGTCTGTTTCTATGAGGCCCTTTTGGAGGATGCTTGTGTCAGCTGGAGAGTCGATTATGGCGCACAGTTTGCAGTCATCTGTGAACTTGGTCAGCCACAGTCCTTCCGTGTTGGCCTGTACCTCTGAGAAATATATACTGAACAAGAGAGGTCCCAGGACTGAGCCTTGTGGGATGCCACTTGTAACTGGTTTGGAGTCTGACATGGCTCCAGCAATTCTAACCATGTGGGTTCTGTCCTTGAGCCAGTTTGCAACCCATCTAGTGACATAGGGGTTTATATTTAAGCTGGTGAGCTTATCTATAATGCCCGAGTGGGGTATTGTATCGAAGGCTTTTGCGAGGTCCAGGTAGGCTGTGTGGACCACCTTCCCCTTGTCAATGGCCTTGGTGACTGTTTCAAAGAAATCAACCAGGTTTAAGAGGCAGGATCTGCCCTTAACAAAGCCGAACTGGGTAGGATCCAGTGTCTGTAGGTCCCCAATATCTTTATTTATGAGGTCCATGATGATCCTTTCCATAGCTTTGCAGACCAAGCTAGTCAGGCTTATGGGACGATAGTTTCCAGGATCCATTGAGGCACCACCTTTGTGGAGGGGGACCACTGTTGCTGTACGCCACTCTTTGGGTACATATCCTGTAGTAAGGCTGAGATTGAACAGTAGTTTTATGTTTGGGTTTAGCTCTTCTTGGAGTTCATGTAGGATTCAGCCCGGGACACCGTCTGGTCCCATTGATGCTGTGTTTTTTGCTTTGGAGAGGGCAGCTCTTACCTGAACATCTGAGATGTCAGGGGGGCAGCACTCTGCTGGGATAGATATTTGCCCTTTTGGTGGGGAGGGGGGGAGAAGTTTGCGCTGACCTGTCAGCTAGGATTTTGGTAATGTCTGTGGGTTCGGTGTATTTTTTGTCATTTTGGACTAATTCTGAGCATATCTGGGAATTTCCACCCAGGTTCCTAACATAACTAAAGAAAGCCTTGCGATTATCCTTAGTGTCCTGTGCAATTTTTCTCTCAAAGCTGGCCTTAGACGATTTTATGAGTGCCCATAGTTTTTTGCTAATACTGATCAGAGATGCCTTCCCTTTTTGGGATTTTGCTCTATCATGTAGTAGCTTCCTCCTTCTATTGTATAGTTTGTTTATGGCTGGGGTCCACCAGACAGGACGTCTGCCTTTGGAGGATTGGGTCTTGGTTTTATTTGGGATTGCATGATCCATGCATTCCTGAAGGTGTTCATAGAATGCGTTTATAAAGGATTCTGCAGTCTGGGCTGTATTTTCCACAGGCCCAGTGGCTTTGAAGGATTCCACCTCAGTTTTGAGGAGTGTGAAATTTGCTTTAGAGAAGTTTTTCACTGTGGTTTTCAGGGCAGGGGGTGGAGTCGGGATGTGAATATCCAGTGAGATTAGTTTATGGTCTGATCTTACCAGTGAGGGATACACTTCTGGTCTGGAGCATAGAGTCCCCATGTTGGTGATGATCAGGTCCAGTATGTTTTCCCCTCTTGTGGGAGTGGTAACAAGTTGTTCCATAGCATTTGAGTTTATAAATTCTAGGAACCTTTGGGCTAGGGTGTTGGAGCTAGAGTAATGCTCCCAGTCTATGTTTGGGTAGTTGAAGTCGCCCAATATAATGGTGTTTGGAGAGATCTTCATATTTTCCAGTGTTCTTAGGAAGGCCAAGTGGGGTTCCCGGGTTTGGGAGGGTGGTCTGTAGCAGGCTATAAACTGGAAGGCAGTTTTACTCACTGTTAGTTGCACATGGATAGTCTCTGATGCTTCGTGCTGTGCCACCAACCTGGAGGTGTGGGTATCTTTGACGAATATTGATACTCCCCCTCCTTTTGTGGTTTGGTCCAAGTTTTGGGGCCGAAAAGCATGGTATGAGGTATAACCTGGTAGTGCTGGGGTGCTCTCGGGAGCCTTGAACCAGGTTTCTGTTACTGCACTGATATCGATGTTCTCCATGCTAAGGAGAGTTTTGAGTGCGTGCATCTTGAGGTTTAGACTTCTGGCATTGAGTAGCATTACTCTTAGTTTCTTATCCCTTGTGATACCTATGAGGTGGGTTTGTCTTTTGAGCCTTGCCTAAAAAGGCACTATGGGGGTAGCAAGAGCCTTTATCAATATCCAAAAGCCCAGGGGTGACAGGTGCAAGCTGTCCCTAGCGAAGCATCGTGGCTTGTCGAGCATGTCATCCCAGGCTGACAGGCATTGGATCCCCTTTGAATGACACCAATACTTAAGCCAGTTGTTGAAATTGATCATCTTGTCTTCATATTGTGGCATCATTCTTGGTGAGGGTAAGATGCTACTCAAGGTCAGGGTCATACCGGCCTGGGCTACATGCTCAGAGAGCTCCTCTGTGTCTCTTTTCATGTAGTGCAGGGAGGTATGTCTCAGGTCATTCACACCAGCATGGACAATGACTGAGTCATATTTGTACTTGCCTTGGAGTGACCTGAGTGCTTGTGTTATGTGGCGGATCCTAGCGCCCGACAGGCAGCTCACCATGACCTTCTCCTTGTTCAGCCTGGTGAGCGGGACGTCAATGTGCCTGACGATAGAGTCACCTATTATAAGTGTATCAGGTGTGTTGTTTAGCCTTAAGGGCTGTGACTGTTCGGCACACTGGCTTTGTGAGCTATGTGTTGCACGTGTTTTGTTTTGGGGTAGCGGTTGCTTGGGTGTCTGCTTTGGAGGTCTCTGCTGCTTAGGCAGATTTTTATTTAGAGCCTCCGAGTATGTTTTTGTGTGTTTACGTGTTTGGTTTGCTGTCGTGCTAGGTCTATGTGAGACTGGAATTGTAGTGAGTGTGGTTTCCTTCTCCTCCTGACTGGTTTTGCCAGTACTGAGTTGAGAGAGCTTAGTCTCCAGTATGGCTATATGGTTGCATCTCTCACATGTGTTGGAATTTGTTGGGAGGAGGAGAGGGTTGTCTGTGTACATGAGGCAGTTGTAACATTGCCTCAAGATTCCCAGATTCACCAGGTGGACCGGAGAGGAGATTGACAACTGACCTTTGGACATGCTAGAATAGTATTGGGAATTCCTTTATAATTGAAAAAAAAGGGCCAATGGGGAACGAGGTACTCAAGGGGAGTTTGTGAGGGTGTAGTACTTTTAATTTTTTAGTGCTGACTTATATAATTGCTTTAGTGAGCAAGTGCCAGGTAACTTAAATGCAATGTGTTACAGGTAACTTAAATGCAAAAATGACAAACAATAACTTTCTTTCAAGTGAAACAAGGAAATAAGTACAGTAAGCAATGCCGATATCACTAGGTATCCACAGAAGCGCTGAAAAGCTGTGTTTTAGGTGGAATTAGCGTTTCAGGGAAATAACAAGCAAACAAACAACAAGCATATGACTTGAGGTTAAGACTCATCAAGCTCACTATCAGTGAGTAGATCAATGGCAAGGATTAGGGCAATGCTAAACCTGACACTGGGATATGCAGGGAGAACAAACAAGGGGCTGATAACAGGGTAGTTACTGCATAAAAACACACATGGGTGAGAACTGTAGCTGATGTCAGGGGCAAGCTGATGTGAAGTTGTTTCCCTGGAAAGAGAAGACAGTAACAAGAGAGGCAATCTAGCAGCAACAATTTTATAAACACAAGGAAAAAGCCTGGCATCATCTAACATATGTGCTTTTACAAATTATTTCAGATGGTTGCTGTACATGAAACACTGGGCAAGAGAGGTGTTTCAGTGTTTTTTTTTTTTTTTGTTTTTTTTTTTACTGATTGTTTTTCCTTTTCTATTTTCAAAATGTTTAAAAGCTAGTGAATTCGGAATGGCGACTTTCCTCTTTTGGTCAATTTCTTCAGAAAAAAAGGAAAAAATAGTTTCTAGAACAATTAATCTTCTGAGTCAGATAGTCTTGCTCAAGTAGCTGCACAGGATCACATGGTGCACTGTGATCTAGTCTATGCACAGAAAATACACAGAATAGCAGCTGGCTGTAGGAATCTGCTTACAACAGCACTTATTATGGGAATACAGGATTGAATAAATGAATGTAAAAGTGAAAAAAAAACTGAAAATAATCTGTATTCTTGAGCTGAATGTTGAATCTTGTGAAAGAACTGGAGAGGTAAGCAGAGACCATCCAGATAATCTGATACTGAAGTGGCCATAAGGGTTGTCTTAGAATGTTGAGGAAAATAATTTCTACAAAGCCAACAAGCAGAATATGAAAACTACTCAAAAGTGCACTCTGCTCCCAGAGTGTGTCAGAATCAGATCTTCCCTCATGCCCCCCTCCACATGCAGACATTTAAATACTGTGCAGTACAACAGAATACTAACATTTTCATTTCTCACCTTTGCCTCATATTTCTTTTTGCTCATTTTTTTAAAACACAACACAATTAAACACTATTCTAGCACTCCATCTTCAAAGCATGCCAACATCTAACAAAGACATACAAAAGTTATAGGTCATTTACCATAACAACAGATCTGTAAGAAGATGGACCATTTATGGTGACCCTCAAGACTTATTTATACTTTGTATAACTTTCAGTTTGCCTAATGAGAACTATTTTTATACAAACCTCATTCAGCTTTCTCCTAAATCTAATGAATACAACTTCTGACTAATTTGATGGTGTTGCCAAATAAATTCAGACTTTTCAGTATGTCCAGCTGCCCTGTTGTTATTAAATTCTGTTCTTATGTGGAATTCAGCAATTTACAGCATTTTGTCACTTTTTCTAAAAACAGCTGCTTTAGTCACCATTATCTATGCATTCAGAGAATAAGAAAGCAAACAAGTACAATAGAGTCATATGAAATACAAACACACACAAAAGCTCAAAAACTGTTACCTAAAACAAAGCTTCAGTTCAGCTTCTCCTCCAATCCAAAGCAACCAACTGAATGGAAGAGTGTAAGAAATTCTTTGTACTCACTACTCCAACCCACCATATGCTTCTTGATGTTCACCATGTACCTTGCAAGAATCCTCAGATTAATTCTAATCTACGCAGAATGTATCTTCTTTTGTACCTTGCAAGAATCCTCAAATTAATTCTGCACAGAATGCATCCTTCTGTTGTTTAACAAAGTACTTCATCTATTTTGGAAGTCAGACTGCCTCTTTAAGGAACTGCTAATGAATTTTATGCTTCTACTTAGTTAGAAAGTTACTAAAATAACAAGTTCTGCATTAGCATGAACCTTCCTAAGTGCAGGAAGTCTGAAACTCAAATGTCAGTCATCATTTTATTACTACATTCCTCATAGTAACCAGACATAAGCTTTCACATAACAGCATTCCTCCATCTCAAGAAGTTACTGAGTAGCAGCTGAAGCTTAACTGAACTCAGGTAAAACTTTATAAACAAAAAACTGTAGATGAACTACCTTGGCTACCAGTACCCGCCCACTCAAAGTCATACATCACCAAGTGATTCGGAGTGGGGGTAGGAAAAGCAGAATCCAGCACCAACAGCACTGCTGTCGTTTAAAAAAGCTTATGGTACAATAAGTAGCTGCACACCCTTATAGCTTTGTTTGGCCAATAAACAACCGCTTGACAATATTAACAGACTGGTACTAAATACAGAACTCAGCAGTGTACTACTAAGCTGGTTAACACACAGACCTGTCAATCACTTCAGTGTTGAGGAGTTCTTTCATACCAAAGAAATTATGCTAGTCTCGCTCTCCTGTGATGAAGTTACTTATGTGTTAAAATAAACACAAGTAAATCCACAAAAATAAGATAAAAGAAAGGCAACCAGCGCTCCTTCTAAGGAACTTACCATATACTGCAATTGAGACAATTTCTTCACATTCTGGGCATCATATTTTAAAGTTAATCAAACATTTTCCCCAGTTTGGGGTGTGCAAACACAAGAAAAAGAAAATCAAACTGCAGTAAGGTTAAATATTATCTGAAACAGTATGTACTAGTAGTTCGCTGTGCCCTTGTGAGGAACCCATGGCTCTCCAGGGCGCCACGGCACACACTTTGGGAATTCCTGACATATGCAGTTGCCAACAAATGAAGGGCAGGTTGGATATTATGGAACACAACCTGTGAATTGTGTGCTGCATGCTTACATTTCCAACCTTACATCTAACACTTTGTAGATCTAACCTGACACACCCACTGGATGTAAAGCATCCTGCACTGCTGCTGTGCTTTTCTTCTCCCAACCAGTAATCATTCATAGTTGCAATCCATTAAAAGCAAACACTGACTGAGTGCCTGCACTATGTTTACATCTCCAACACCGATGCAAGTATTTGGGATTCAGCAATTTGAATCAGTTCACACCTCATTTGCATCTTCACCATGCTAAAAGCTCTGAAATTGCACCATTATAAAAAGGCAACTGTGTAGCTAGGCAAACTGATGATGAGAAGACTTGTTTTTGTGGAGAAAACTGAGCATATGCCACTTCTTTGGGATATATGCACAGAGGATTATTGAACTTCAGAAAGTATGCTTGCATTTTGTCAGCTGCATACTTTATATGCTGGAATGTACTTAAAAAATCTGAAGCAAATGCTGTTACACTTTTATCTGTTATGCATTACTTAGAAGTGTATTGATACCATGGGCATGTTTTTCAAGGCATTTCACAGGTAGCATGATTGTCAGTACCTTGAAATGGAATGATTTGTGATAAATACGTAAAAATATTTCAGGGACAGTTCCTTTGATAGCACTTTTAGCATTTCAAAGATGTTTTGATAGCAAAATGTGTCATTTGCCTGTTCTTTTTGGGGGGGAGCAAAGCTGAGTTACTGCTATGGTGCAAACAAGTATATGCTGCTGTTACTCTCCTTTTGTTTTTTTTTTTTGCATCCAGTCTGTTGTTTGTATTTATGTTTCTCCAGTGGGTAATACTGAAAGGCTAGCTTTACTGTTTAATCTGGGAACAGTTATTCTGTAGTTATGTAATACTTATGTGCATTATCTTTCTCTTGTCTTTTAGAGCACCTGAGAGTATGCCACTCATGTGTGTCAATCCGCGGAGAACCCCCCTACACCGATGCTAAAAATCAGGTGATAGTGGATGCTTTTAGGCAACATGGTGTCTTCCTGCTTGAAAGGGGATGGGGAGATATGGCACACAGAATAAAAATTTAGTGCTAGATTGTGGATGATGTGACTACTGTGAGTGGCCATGGCAGGAGATATAAGCAGACAAGTCACAGGGCCACTGACATAATCACATATGCATACCATTTGCAGATGTTTCTCCTCTGCAAGCCAGAAGATCCTGGAAGAAGCCAGGGAGGACCTGCTATGGAGCCACTACTAACACCAAATGAATAGTTCCTGGCCACTATCAGGGATCTAGACAGCTCCCATGAAAGTGCAGAACAGCATGTACTGGAAGTAGGTGCCACAGTGTCAGGGACTGCAAGCATGTCCCAGGAGGAGCTTACAGGTTGGCTTTGGTATCTCAACAGTTGAATACTGTTTCATAGTAAAACAATTGAATATGTTACTTCTGTGTCACAAGAATTTTTTCTTGGAGGGAGGTATTGAAGATTGCTGCAGTTAACACATTCTGATTGAGTAACTTAGGTTGGAGTTGTCAGCCAAGTTCTTGTTGAAAGTATAGTTAATGGACATATAAAGGGGTGAAAGTATTACCCCTTGTGTTACTGTTAATTGTAATGATGTTTCCCTTACCTTTTGCTTAGCTTCATCGAAGACCATCTGGCTTGCATTGGAGAATACCATCTGCAGATGGTAAGCCAAATATATCAGTACTGCTTTAAAGCAATATTTTAGTGTGTGATGCTGATGTCAGGCCTGTTGTGTGCATTAATAATCCACAAAAACGGCACTCCGAGGCAAAATACACACAAATAATCCAAAGAAAATGTCTAGGCCAGGAGATTCTGGACAGTTCAAAAATACATTTAATAGCAGGCAGCACAATAAAGTAAGACCATAAAACTCTGACAAACACTCACAAGCATTTTTCGTCACTCAGTATATGACTTCATCAGATGCGGAATGGAGGACACCGTCAGCCTCTCTAGCTGCCATTCTTGCTATCCCCTGTTACCATAACAGGAAACAGCAGGAATGGCAGCTAGAGAGGCTGACAGCGTCCTCCGTTCCACATCTGATGAAGTCATGTACTGAGTGATGAAAAACACTTGTGAGTGTTTGTCAGCATTTTATGTTCTTTCTTTACTGTGTTGCCTGCCATTAAACATATTTCGAACTGCCCAGAATCTCCTAGCATGGGCATTTTCTTTGGACTGTTGTGTGCATTACTGTACTGTCTGTAATAATGGCACCACTGTTAATTTCATGGCATATACTGAACTATAGTAGTGTAGGAATTAATTTTTTCCTGTGTTTGTTGTTTTTAATCACAGGTAATTATGACAGTGAAAGTGTGGGACCTCTGCTACCTGATGTCAGTATATCAGCAGACTCTGATGATGATGGTGGCCAAACAGAGTCACAGTCAGGGGATGCAGAGGTTGAAGTTGACATACAGTCATCCTCTGCAATTCCATCAGACACAGCCAGCAGGCCTACCCCTACCTATTCCAGTGAGCCCACAGATATTGAACAGGAGGAGGGCGAGACAATCAATCAGGGGTGTGTGGTTACTGTGACTTCTGTGCCTGCTGACTCTAGACATAGCCAAAGTGTTGGCAAGGAGCCATGCAGGAGGGCTGTTAGGGATGCTCAGAAGAGGCCTGCTGTCCCTTCTTCACCTGATCCAGGTGTCTCTTCCTGTGCCACTCAATGTATGTTTAGGGCCATCATGGAGGTACAGGCATGTTCTCATAGGTGCTCCAGACAAATGCTCAGGGTTGTAGATGTGGCATAGGCTGACATGCATGACTGCCTCCACCCGTGTTGCCAATTCCATGGATCAGATGAATGACATGTTGGAAAGTGGGGTGTCTGTGATGGAATGAGGGGTGTCTGTCATGGAATGAGTGTTGTCTGTGATGGAATGTCTGCTGGGATGGGAGCAACATCCTCATCGGTGTAGGTCGTCACATCATCTGCTCTTAGCCAGTGTGACCATGCCCGATCACATGTCCAAAGTGACAGTACTTTTGATGTTCTGTCAGTGAGTGAGCTGTCCACATCCAGACATGGCAGGCCATGGGGTCATGGTCCTGGGCATGCCCATGAAGGGAGCTCAAGCAGACATCAGTCACGCTCAGGAAGCAACATTGCATCTGACCATGGGCATGGATATGCCAGTGCAACTCATGGCAGGACCAATTCTTGTGGTCTGTAATGACAATAATAAACTGCCACCTCTACCAAGTATAGCTCACACCTGTCTGACATACCAAGATGTAGAGCTAGCACAAAGCTTGGCTGAGTTCATGCAGACACTCACCCACCAATTTCACCTGGGGGACCCCTACAGCGCACACACACAAGTTACATGGTTCAGCTGTGCAGCTTAAACTCATTTTATCTCACTGGCCATTTGTTGGTTTATCCAAATGTCTGTCTGCTTCTCTTTCTTACTCACACACACTCACTGACCTTTTTATCAGCCTAGGCTTCCTGCCCTCCCCCCCACATGCACTCACACAAAACACCTTGTGCAAATCATGATAACTGTGCCCTATCCCTGTTTTGTATCTTTTGGATTCAGTATATTTGCATTTGTGGTGTTGAACTGGTAATTGTACCCTTGACTTACATTGGCCTTGGAAAGCTAGACATCTTGTGAGAGTTGTGAAGTCAGAAACTGCAATGTGTATCATTACTTTCTAACTTTTCTCTTTAATGCTTTTCCAGTACAAACACATGGTGCCAAACTTGGGGTATGCAGTGATCATCAGTACTTTTGAGAAGTATGACTGTGTGAATCTTTCATGCCTGAGGCCTACTACTTAATAATGGAGACATATAAGTCAAATAAGTTTCTGCAATCACATGTTAAGGTAATTTCTGTACAAATCTCACACCTTTTACTTGCTTATGGTACCAATTAATGAAATACAAAGATATGCCAGTCATTCATATTATTACACAATACTCTCTAGGTTCAAAACTTACTTTGTAAATGCAGCAGTTGCCACACTTTTAGTTCAGAGCTGACTCTGTCTGATGCAAGCAGTACACAGCCAATACATGGAGAGTTAAAGGTTGTGAGAGTTGCCTGGCATCAATGTTACTATATGTATGTGTGTAGAAGGATTGTTCTAGGCCCCTAGGTAGTGAGTGAGCATGATATGTGTTGTCTCTTAGCCAATGTGAGGGCAAATTGAGCACACCTACATCTGTCTACACTCAAAGCAGCCGGTGGCTCAGGCTCTGACTCCTCATCTGCCTGTGACTGTGCTGAGCATGGCATTGGTGGTGGGATGTGTGCTCCTTCCCCTTCCTTATGCTTCTGAAGCTGTTTTCTCAGGATGATGTTGTATAGCATGGCACTTACTGTGAATATTTCAGTGCATGTCCATCGGCTGTACTGTACGGCACCCCAAGATGTATCTAGGTACCAGAATCATGAATTCTGCAGCCCAAACACACAGCCTATGATATTTCTGGTTTGAGAGTGTGCCTCATTATGGCATTTGTCAGTGGTGGTGTGTGTGCATTTCTGATGGGTGTCATCAGCCATAGTTCCAGTGCATAACCTACATTGCCCAGTAAATGACCCTGTGGGATGTCCCCCTAAGTGAACATATTGTACAGTTGAGAGGTGTGAGTCATGGTAACTGTCAGATTTGCCAGAACACATGTTCAAGATGATTCCCCTTGGCATTACACACAACTTGGCAGTTAATAGAGTGATAGCCCTGTCTGTTTATGTAGCCCCTACCCTGTTCCCCAGGTGGTGCCTTAATTTCGATATGTGTGCAATCTATGGCACCCATTAGTTCAGGGTAGTGTGCTACATGATAAATTCCTGTAAATTTTTGACCATTTTCTTAGGAGTAGGGGGAAAATATATGTGGTCACTGGGATGTTGGACCATAGCATTCAGAATTGATGAAGGATTCTGGATACCGATGCCTGTGATACCCCCAATATGTCCCCTGTAGGTCTCTAAAAGCTACTGTAGCTAAGACTCTGAGTACTACACATGCCTTTGTCTCCACTGGGATGGGTTCCCCTTGATTGACCCTAGCTCTGAGTTGAGGACAACAGAGGTTGCAAAATTTCTGTAGTGTCTCCTATCCACCCTGTAGTGCTCTACAATTTCCACATCATGTAGGTGGTTGTGAAAAGTTAAACGGTGCCTGAAAACTCTTTTTCTTGGCCTAGGTCTATTGGCAGTAGCAGCAGCACAGGCTTAAGCCTGTAGCACATACACATGAATTAAAGCAGAGCAGTCCCTAACATTCTTTCCATGTGGACTAATTTCTGTAGCTATATTCCAGGCAAGCAATAATGCCTGACAGGGTGTGTGTTAATGTGTAAATAACACCTGTCCAGGGGTGTTATGAGGCCTGATGTTGCAGCTGGAGGGCCTCTATACCCCTGGAAGGGTGTGAATTACACATTAACACACACCCTGGAGAGCATTATTGCACTTAGATAATGGGGTCTCTGTAAAAATTGCTGTGTTTTACTTACTTATATTTTTAAATACTATATTTTTATATATATTTTTGATGTAAAATTGTTCCTCCAACTAATGTTTCAAACATGCAGTTGTATATATTAATAGTGTGGGAGAAAGCATTTTTACATCAAAATTATATAAAAAGATATGTTTGAGTAAGAGGTTTAGAGGCATACCTCTCAACCTCTTAGAAGAAGAAATCTGGACAAAGCCATAAATAATGGTGAGGGACAAAGGCCCAGAAATAAGGACACATTTTAAATATTGCTTTTACAAACATTTTAAGGATATGGCTGATGAACATGACAGAAATCACATTGAACAGACTGATAAAATCTGTGAAACTAAAAGAATGATTGCAACACTGCCTTCCTGCTTACAAGGGAAAACTGTTGACATTTAACAGAACCAGTTATTATTTCAGTTGCTGATGTCTGAGCAGGTAAACTAAGACAGGGTTATCAAATGCTGCTGTGACCAAGGATCACTCTCACTCTTTCTCTCTCTGTCTCCCTCTCGCATGCATCCAGTCTTGTCTGCGTTCACACATACACACACACATATACACACAGCCCCTTCTGCTTTCATGCATGCATTCAGTCAAACATGCAAGCAGAAACATAAACACAGCACTCATACACATACACACACACACACACACACACACACACACACACACACACACACACACACACTTTTTCTGTTTATTTTTTTAAATCACTAAACAGGAAAAGCACTGCTTACTGAGTGTAAAATAACAGCTCAGTTGATCTCGCTTTCACTCACATGCACACATACTCTCACACACATACATAAACACACACACACACACACACACACTCACACACAGTTTTTCTTTTTTTTTTCTTTTTTTTTTTACATTTTGCACTTGCTAAACAGCGGAAACACTGCTTAGTGAGTGTAAAGTAATAGTGGCAATTCTGTTTCTCAGTCTGAGCTCCACAGCAGCTTGATTTGCTTGCATGAAGTGCTAGACTCATTTTCCAGTGGGTATTTCTTGTGCAATAAAACCCTGCTGGAGAACATTCATTCTCCAGTCAGGGTGCTCATGTACAGTTTGCCCATTCTCTAATAGGTTTTGGAATTCACAGGGAAAACCAGCCCTGCTCTATAGCTTGTTGAATACCTCCACCATGTTGGACTGGTTGATTAGCATGCAATTAAACTGCTTATGCTGTAATTAGAATGCCATGGTGTTTACCTTGTTTGCGCAGTAGTACACACCTCTACATGGCACTTACTGAATCTAAAATTTTATGCTGCCATGTCATTGAGTTTGGCTGTTTATCTACCACATTTTAAGAAGTCTCCTTTTCCAACTCTTTATTATCTTTTTCTGTTAACTTTTTTACTTTCCATGTGTTTTCACTACCTTCTTTTTTCTTTAAACATGTCTTATATGTATTGTACTACACTATTCATAATCATTTCCTGAATTCATTTCCTTTCTCCTTTTACATTTTTTATTTCCCTCATTAGACTAGCTTCTTCCTTTACTAATCTGCTTAAGTAACTCAATACTTCTGTTTTTCCTTGGAAAAATATCTTTGCTTATATAACAATTCTTGTATATTTTCTTGATTTCTTTCATATAATTCTTTTTCTTTGTCAAAGTTGTTTCTATCATGTTCTAAATCTTCCAGTGCATTATTATATGTTATCATAGTAATATGATCTTTCAATAACTGTATTACTAATCTCTTTCCTTCTTCATTCCATGTTTTCTCATTTATGCATTGTATTCCTTTGCCTGTGTTTATATATATTCCCTGTTTTCTTTTATCTCTAGATATATTGCAAGATGATCAGAAAATCCTGTTTCAACTACCTCCCCTTCTCCTATAACTAAACATTCTGACACTATAAAAAATATATTTCAGTTCTATACATGCCCCTTTAGTAAGTCCATGAATTGTTATCCCATAGTTTTAACTTACCACATCTTATAACTTTTAACATTTTTATATAATTTCCTTTCTTTCTACACTTGCCTCTTAATCACAATTAAAGTTTCCTATTATTATAATATTCATATTTATCAGTACATAGTCTAAAATCTGATGAAATAAGCTTCCCCTTTTTTACAGTTAGTATGGGTATGTAATGTTATATATAATTGTTCTTTCCATTTTAAATCTAAAATTGTTACTCTTCCCATTTTTGCTAAAGTTATGCCTAATATCTTTACTATATGTCTGCAGAATATGACTATTCTAGAACATCTCTGATTTCTCAAATTCCAGATTATCTATCCTCCCCATAGTTTCTCTGTTTGTAATATTTTTTCATTTCTTAAAACTTTTGTGTCTTTTAATATAATTAGATATTCATCTCATGTATTACACCACTCCAAATTTTCTATTTTTCTTACTATATCCTTAATTTACAGAAAACACTCTAAAATGTTTATTTCCTTAAATTCACAATTCCATAACCAATTACTAAGATAGCTTTTAACAGGTCATTTTAAATCTATCCAATTTTTTCCCCAAAGGTGAGAATGAGACACTGTACCTTCTGTTTATGAGTTAAACACATTACCCATTATACCAAGCCCCAAATTTTAACTTTATACATTCTTTTTCATCCATTTCCTTTCCTTTTGTTTTGTACTTATCCCTTTAAATTTCTTTTTCTGTCTTTTACCATTTTACCACTAGAACATTTTCCCTTTTACTACCTCCCAGTATATGTCTTCTTCATCACTTATGTCAGGACCTTCTTTTATATCCTGTTTTGTTATTTATTCATCTAATTTTCTTCTATGTCAGCTGCTTCTAAAATTTATTTTCTTTGTTCATTTTCTTCTCTTTCTTTTTCTTTTTCCTTTTCTTTACTGTTATGTTCATTTTTGCAGTCCTTCCATAAATGTTGAATTGTGTTACATTTATAACATGTCAGTCCATGTTTTTTGTGTTATGTCCAATTTCCATACAAATATAACATTTTCTTTTGTCACCATTACTTATCACATGTCCTTCTTTTCCACTAAAAAATGTTTTGGCTTGTCCCCAGTATTTTACAACATTCATATTCCCCTCCACATTTATCATGCTTGGTATATATGTAATTTGTTGTCTTTCTATTTTAACACAACATTACAATCCCAGTCACCAGTCCATAAATCCCTTTTGTCAGAAATTTTTGCAATGCACAGTACTTTTTTACATAAACCTTTATAATGTCCTTTCAAAGTTTCTCTTTTTACCTCTGTTCAAATGTATACACAAATCTTCTTTCTTGTTTCCCTGTTAAATGTTTTTATGGCATAAAGATTTTATGGGTTATAGTCTTTCTTTTTTTCATATTCTCCAAGAAAAAATTACATTGAAAAATCAGTCTCAAATATAATGTACCAAATGTCTCTTTGTTAATAAGAACAAATGCTCTTGCCTCATGTGTTTTTACATTCAAAGGAGGCATTAAATTGTCCCACACTTCATACCTGTCCATTTCTTTGTCTTCTTTAGTTAGAATCTTTACCACATACTTCTGGTTTTCTTTTTCTTTTGACTTGTTTCGGTTACTCCACTTTTGCCTTCTTTTTCTGCATATGTTTTCTTTTCCATCTCACTACTATTCTTCAGGATTGTCTCTGCATCCTCCTTTTGTATTTTCTCCATAATGTCCACCCAGGAAACACCCCCTTCATTTTTGGCTCCCTCTGTACCACCATTTCTTTAAGTAAATCATCCTACAACCCTCCTGATTGGAGGGTTGTAATTATATCTCCATCATTTGCTGACTCATCTCCATCAAACAGGTTTCTTTGAAACATTTCCTGAGAATCTTGCACACATTCTCCAGTCTTGGTATTTGCTTTCTCCTTTGTTTATTTCACTATTCCTTCATGTCCTTCTCTCTTCATTTGCCTCCTGATTTATCACAGCTGCCTCTTTTCCTGGAATGGAAACAGGAACTGTTCTTCCAAAATGGTTTCCACTCACAGTAATGATGAGTAGGATTTTTTTACTGATATATACTTTATTTATTATTTACATATTTACATTATTTGCATCTATTTACAAATCTCCATACATAATAAACTTCAATTAAAGCATCCCCCACTCTTTTATCCACAACCAAAACATTATTTTTTCCAAAATCTTTGTCAAAGTCCATTTTCCCTTGTATTTAATTTCATTTAGTCTCCCATTTCATATAGTTCATGAAGCATAAAATATTACTCTGTCCATTTTCTTCACTTCTTCCTGTTTACGTGCACCATAATAACCAGATTATATTATGTCCATATTTATTTGTTCAAATTTTAACAAACGTTTCACCCTATTATCTTTACATATTGTTTTCCACAAATTATTAACTCTTTCACATTTTAAAAACACATGCTCAGTAGTCTCAAACTCTCCACATTTACTGTATATTCTATCTTGCTTTTTTGTATGGCATATTTGCCTTAACTGGCAATTTTCTAATATATAATCTCCATAAAAAAATCATTGCATTCTTTAATCTTTTTATAGTTATTATATCGCATCATTATGGCTTTTTTCATATCTACTTCTAAATCTTTCCATGGATCAATACAATAAAACATTCTCATAATATTTAAGAACCATTCCTTTCTATTTTTCTCACATATATTATTTTTTTATTTTCCATAACAATTGTTGTTTTGGTACTTTCATTTCTTCATTCACAATGCTTTTACTATGTTTTTAACTTCCATTCCTTCCCACAGTTCTTTGTATTTCTAATAATATAGTATCATTTCTATCAAGTTTTTATTTTTCTTCACAATTCCTTTTACTACCTTATATAAAATTAAAGATTCTGCATGTACTATTGGGCTCATTAAACCCAAACCTCCTTGCTCTTTGTTCATATACAGAATCCCTCTTTTGACTGGATTCAGTCTAGACCCCCATATAAAAGAGAATATAATCATCATTAATTCCTTTTCATACTTAATATGAATCATATAGATGTTAGCAGCATAAGCAATTTTTCCTATTACCATGGTATTCAACAAGTGAGCTTTTTTCTATATAAAAATCTATATGGTTTCCAAAAATAGTCATACCCTTTACTTTTTTGAGTACAGTATCCCATTTGTCTGTATCCATTCCTTCCAAATGTTATTCCTAATATATCTATATATTTTTCATTGAACTCAACATCTCCTATCATACCTTCAAAACCAAATCCTTTACTTTTCTCCCATTTTTTTTAAAATGTATACTTAATTTTTCATTTACTTTTTCCAGCCATATTTTATTTTTAACAATTAATACAATATCATCTACATAATTACACATTATTGGCAATTTTACTTCCTTCATCATTTTGTAGCCACCACTACTTGACATTTTATTAATTCCCTTCACTATTACATTCATAACTAATGAGACAATTACACTACTAGCTAGGCAGCACTGCTTTATTCCACATTCTATTTTTATTTATTCCCAAATCTAGCCATTTACATTTAGTTTCACATAGTTCCTTTCATAAACAGATTTTATTACTTGTAATATTTTGCTTACATTATATGCCTGCAAAATTCCCCATAATGATTCATATAGAATATTATCATAAACTTTACTTATATCCCCTATCATAACCTTCGCTTCTGCATTTTTATTTATGATATTATCAATTATTTCTGTTATTATCCATAATAACCCTTGACTTCCTTTTCCTTTTCTTCCAAATACATTTTGGTCGTATATTCTATCCATTTTTTTTCTGTAACTTTTTTTGTTATTATTCATATAAAAAAATGTATACTCTGTATTATTCAATGTTATAGGTCTCCAATTTTTATCTCCTCATAGTTCCTTTTTGAAATATAAATTTATAACTGATGTAAATATCTCTTTCTCTTTAATTCCAGTTTCTAAACATTCATTCATAACTTCTAGAAAAGTTATTTTTTGGCACTCTTTCATTTCTTTATACATACCATGTTCTATTTCGCCCAGTCCTGTTGCAGAATTCATGTTAATATCTTTTAGAATTTTATTCAATTCTTTCATGTTTTTTTTTTGTTCTAAATACTCATTAACTTCCTTATTTATTTTTTTCACCTTTATAAATTAATTCTATGTTTTCACCTCTCTTAGCAAATAATTCAAATACATATTCTTTAATTGTTTCATATATTCCTTCTTTCTGTCTTATTTGCTTACCTTCCTTATTTTTTAATTCTGTTATTATTTTTCCTTCTTTTATTATTTTACTCAAATATGGTGGTACCCTTTCTTTCTTTTGTTACTTGTAAACAATATGTTTACTTATATTACAAGTTGTTAACTTTAATTTGATTAATTTTATATATTCCTCATTCATTTTCATAAAAGGAATTTTTCTTCGCTAATAAATCTTTAAATGTTTCTTGTCATATTATCATATATCTTTCTTTTTCTTTTCTTCTTTTCTTCTTTATACATTCTAAAATACTATTTTTATATTTTCTTTAAAATTAGGCCACCAAACCGTCCAGTTCTCATAAAACTCTCTCAGAGTTGTTTGATTTTTCCATAATTCTGCAAGTTCTTTTTTCTCTTCTAAATCTAATTCATTTTCATTAATTCTCTTTATTTCTTTTCCTATTCTTATATATTCTTCATTTCCCTGTACTTTAACACATATTGCCACATGATCTGAAAATCCAGCATATATAATTCCTTTTTTTATAACTTTTAAACTATCAGATATTAAGAAATAATTTCTGTCCTAATTTCATTCCTTTTACAGCTCCAGTGGTTATTCTCCCATAAACTTTAACTTTCCACTTTAGCCATCACAGTTGCTCTTATTTTTCCTTAAATTGCAATTAAAAGCACCCACCACTACAATGTCCATATTTATACAAACATATTCAAGAATGTTTTTAAACATCACTTATCTCTCCTTTTTTGTTGCATATGCATATAAAGCTATATATATATATATATATATATATATATATATATATATATATATATATATATATATGTTTTCCATCTCATGTCTAGTACAGTAGATCAGCCTAGTTCCACTATGGTTGCATCTAATATTTTAATGTTTTCTTGACATAATATACATATGCCCGACTTTGTTTCTTTCTCCATGTTTCAAACTACCACACCATTCCAAAGTTTTTCAGTTTGTGTTCTTTCTTCCTCTGTTAATAATCTATCTTCGAAAACAATAATATGTGCATCTACTGCAGCACACCATTGTAATATACCTACTCTACTTTTAAGATGTTTCATACTGTTCATTTTTAAAGCTAATATTTTCACCTTTTAAGAACAGTTAGTATAATAACATGTGTATCCCTTTCCTTTCTTATTTTCTCTAAGCATTATGCTTTTGAATTTTCTTTTCCTTTTATTAACTCTTTTCCCTATTAAATTATTTTTATTTCTTACTGTGTAGCAATCAGCTTCTTCCTCACTTGTCTCCTCTGTTTCTTTTTCCTTGTTATTTTCTTTAACTTCATGTATAACCTCTTTATCAGTTACACCTTTTTGTACATTTTCTTGTATAACACATTCTACTATCTCTTTATCCTGTATAACTTCATTTTCATTTTCTTGCACATTCATTTCACATTCTAGCCATGAATTACTAATATTGCCATATGTTTTGCATTTTAAATCACATGTTTTGCATTATGCCCTGTTTTAGCACATAAATAACATATTTTTTTATCATATTCATTGATTAAATGATCATTCTTTCCACAAAAATAAGTTTCGGTTGACCCCTGTATTTCACAAAACCCCTATTACCATGGACATTAATAATACTAGGTATGTGCATAGCATTATCATTTTCAGTTGTTATTGTTGTTGTGTCTTTCGGCTTTTCCCGGTTGGTCTGCTAATGATTGGCAGTAAATTTTTACGTGCTGAGTGGCCAGCCCTGACGCACAACCTTCAACGAAGGCAAGCATTATCATTTTCAGTATTACTCCACATTCCCATTCCCCAGTCCATAGTCCTCTTTCATCATATATTTTTGTAGTGTCCATTACTTCTTTACATATAGCTAACAAATGTTCTTTCAAATCTTTTACTTCAACTTCAGTTCAATATTCTTTTTTTTGTTTGTCTGTAAAAAGCTTGCACGACATATTCTGATCATGGATAAATATTTTTCTATTTTTCATGTGCACCCAAAATATTTTCCATGACCTGCTCAATCTCAAATATCAAGTCACAAAAAGTCTCTTTATTAATTATAATGAATGCTCTTACCTCTTTTGCTTTGACACCCAGAGGTGCTATGACAGAGTCCCAAACCTTATACCTGTCCAAACTTTCTTCTTTTTCACAGTTCACATGTACTGCATACTTCTTTTTTGTTACTTTTATTTCTTCTTTCTTCTTTGCTCCTTCTCCCACAGTTTGTGCATAAGATTTTGTCTCTTGAACTTTTTCTGGCACAGTCTCTTCTTCTTCTTTTTCTTCTTCTATTTTCTCCATGATGTCACTTCATGAAATTGCTGCTCCACTCTCTGGTTCTCTTTGGTTACCATTTCTTCCAAATAATCATCCCACAACCCTCCCGATTGGAGGGTTGTAATTATGCATTTCTCAGAGGTAACTGTCTATCCTTCAGACAAGCTTCTCTAAAAGCTTTCCTCTGAATCCATATCTCTTACAGCCACAATCTCCTCTTCTTCCAATATCACTTTTTTCTCCTCCCACAGCATCAGAAAAAAAACTTCTGGTAGCGATTCTACCATTTCAACTACATTTTCATCAACCTTCACTTCATTTTCAGCCAAAGTTGAATCAGCCATATTTTCTTCCTTTTCCTCCTGGCTGCCTCTACGCCTGGACAGGAAATAGGAAGTCAGGATGTGTAACACACAAATACTTCCCTGATTACCAAGAGTAAGTGAAGTTCCCCAATGCATTGGCCAAATTTCCCCTAGTAGTATAAATACCACCTCAGGTCTCCCCTGAAAAGAAGCAACTAGCCTAATGTTATTAACCTGGTTAACACAGACTAAATAGCATTTTAACCACATAAACTCTTAGCTTAATTTTCAACAACTGGCACACTGTGATTAACAACCAGAGATGACTTGTAGATACCCATAATTTGAACTATCTTAAACTTCACCTATAACAAAGTTTATCTCTATATGTCCTTAGTATATAAACTTTTGTAATACTACACCATGCTTCAACAAATTTTAACACAAAATTACTTAATATAGATTTATTTGTCTCAAGTGATAATGTTATTGTCCAGTTTTTGTCAAGCAATATCAAGGAAGACTCTAAATATTGCAGACAATTCAGCATGTCTCTAGGAAACTCCAGGTATCAGTAAAAAAATGTATACAATGACCAGAGATCTAACTGTTTTGCATCATTACTAATTGTTGCCAAAATGATTTGGTCTTTTATCTCCTTACATGTTGACATTACTGTAAATGCTGCAGTAGATAATTCTGTAATTACATGCAATCTGTTTTTCCAACCATACTTAACATGCAATTCAGGTATCTGATTATCTTATTGTGAAAACCAAACTTCCATTGCATCTGTTGGATTTCTCTCATGATGCAGATAATTCAAACTTCTTGTTAGAATATAAATTACCAGTGTGCAAATTAAGAACTCATTATTAGAAACTTTACATGCCAAGATTATCTTCAAAATATGTCTTCTTTATTTGGTATATGTTAGGAACTTCATTTAAGAAATCTCATGCTGTTTTTCAGTTTAACAGAATATTTCAAACTGCATACTGCTCATATTGATAAGAACTGTGCTCAGTCACCTGATATTTTCTTCATATTCCAATACTTTAACTTGCACTGGGATTTTTTCATACTTAGTGTGAGCTGGATGTCTAAATACAAATTAGGAAGAAGAAGAAGAAAAGAAAAAAAAATAAAGGAAAATGCAGCCTAGAAAGGAATGAAAAAACTGCAAGGATAAAAGAACATCACAAAAGTCCAACTTGACCCAATAAGTCTGAATGGAGAGATGAAATCAGAAATTCTCAAGAAAAGGAGACCAGTATTGCCAGAGCTAAATTCATCCTCATGTTTTGATGAGTGCCTTCACATGGTAGGCACTGTTTTTATAAAATCTCACCAAGACAACAGCAATATATTGATTGTATTTTATATAGCATATATTGTGGAGAAAGGTAGGTTAAAAAAAAAAACAGCTGGTCATACAGGTCACAGGATAAAAAAAAAAAATATATATATATATATATATATATATATATATATATATATATATATATATATATATACCTAATCCTGGTGTATGCACTAGTGCCAGGGCTGAGAAAAAAAATACAGTGTAGAATTCTCAGGACACAGAAATATTCCTGCAACAGGGTTAGTCAAGGGAGCAGAGGATGATGTCCCAACCTGTTGTAGAAGGAAGCAGATGTTCAAAAAACACAAAAATCGACAGGACAAGAAAAAGCCATAAACATGACAAAGCGTTTTTTTTGAGGATAAGAAAGAAATTATGCATTATTGTTATTTCACAAGAAGCCCAGAATTTCCACACTGAAGATATTAAGAAAGATTAGTAGAGAAATTAAAGGAAAGAAAAATACGTGTACAAGAAAAAACTGTTAAAAGGCTTCAAAGGGAAATGTGTATTCATTAATACAACAAAATTATGTAAAACACTAAATAGATGAAGAATCTCTGAGCCACCTGGAAAAAGCAACGAGAGAGGAGGGGTGAAAATATAAAGAAAGAAAAAAACAGAGATTTTTGAAAGGATGAAAAAAGAAACATTGACATGGGAAAGAAAAGAGATCTGATATGGTGCAATATTTATTCAAAGGAGAAAGCTAAACAAATCAATACAAAAATCAGCTTCATAGACATTGGAAAAAAAAATACAGGCAGACACCTGGATATGGAACATTTCACAACACAAAAAAAAATAAGAAAACAAAGGGCGGTATAGAAATGTGAATTAGTAAGACAGAAATTAAACAAACAGAAATTGAAGTTTTGGATTATATGCAAAGTGAAGGAATTAGTGCAGAGAATCCAAATCAGACAATGTCACAGCATGATGGAATTTTGGGTCCCCAGATTAAGGAGCAGCAAGCAGAGAATGAAGCATATGAAGAAGATAAGCAATAAGATGATGCTCTGGAACCTTCTATAGGAGGCCAGTATGAAAGGCCAGTCAAAAGTGTAGAGCAAGTGAAGGAGCAGGTTTCATAAGAGACTGATATGAAAGTCCAGTTAAAGTTGCTCAGCAAGGGAAGGATCGGGAAACAGTACCAAAGGTAATGCTGCATAGTTATGAGCCAAAGGGGTCCCATATGAATGAAAAGCATCTGAAGAGGCTATGTCAAGAAACATTTTCTGGAACTTTCTCAGATTGCTCACAAGAAACAGAGAGCAAAGATGCTGTCAATCCAGAAGAATATGATTTAAGGGAAGACTTGCTTCATTTAATAGAGATGGATGACACATTAAGATAGATGAAACAAACATATTACAGAAAGTAAATAAAATAAAATATTAGAAGATTGATAAAACAGATGAACATAATAATTGGGACTATTAAGAGAAATGCATGTGATATAACAGAAATAAATAAAATATATGACTACACCGGCAAACTAATAACTAATGAAGTGATACTATAAGGGCCATATTCATTAACTTTTACACTGAGTGTACACAATCTGTATTCAAGAACATCTCTACCACATTTGTGTGCTTTCTAGCCACTCAGAAAGATTACATACATACATACATACATACATACATACATACATACATACAAACACATATTTCAAGCACAAGCATTAATGCCCCTCTAGCTTGCCAATATGCCAAAACACTTTTCCCATAATAAGTGTCTAGGCTGTTCTTAAAATATCTAAACTAGTACTTACTTTAATGTAGTTAAGTAGTCTGTTCCATGCATTGGCTACTCTGTCAGAGAACCAATTAGTACCCTTCTCATTCCTATAGAATCTTCTACACATGTTGTCTGATGATTCTCTAGTACTTTTTGATAACCTCAAACATTCCCAGAGAAAGTTGTCTCTAAATGCCCTATCTACCTGAATAAGATCTCCTGTTAGTTATCTGTAAGAGACACTGTACTAGTACAGATATTTTAGTCTTTCATAATAGCTTAATTTTCACATCCATGGATGCCTTTGGTATATTTCCACTGGGTCTATATTGAAAGACTGAAAGTTGTGAAGTGCAAACGCTCAGATGAGCGAAAATGCCGCAAATTGAAAATATTATTGTGGGGGGATGCACCCCCCCCCCCGCTAAATATATATTCCAACTCTGAGATCACACTACAGTGAAAAAAGTGCAAATATTCCAATCTTCACTGTACTACATTAAAAATAAACAAACTTAGATTTGCGGCATTTTTGCTCATCTGAGCATTTGCACTTCGTCACTTTTGGTCTTTCAATATGTAACCATTTCCACTGTACTCTTTCCAGGTTACTCATGCTTCTTTTCTTACAGGGTTTCCATATTGTTATTCCATACTCAGGTTTGGGTCTAATGTAACTAACAAACAATGACTTCATGATTTTTTATTTCCTAGATTTTATTAATCATTTTATACAAACTATAGATCTATAACTATCATTAACCAATTGGTTGACATGATTAGAAAAACTCATAGCTGAATCTACCCATATACCCAGGTCCTTAAATGAGTCTACAGTTTCAATAACTGTGTGCTGTATTAAATATTCACCTTTAAATTTATGTCTCCCAAATCTCATATGCTTAGTTTTTGATGTATTTAAATGGCCAATGTAATCAAGTTATTTTACAGATATGCCTTATCTGTAAATAATGTAATCAGTTTACCCAATTTTAGGTCATCTGCATATAGACTGTAGAACACCTCAGATGAAAAAGTTAGGTCTGAAAGATACGATCTAAACAACTAAGGGCCTAGGAGAGACCCCCTGTGGGACACCATGGCTGTAACCAAGAATTTTTCCTGTCCAGTTGCTGTATGATACTTGCCATGTCCTATTTGTAAGCCATGCAGCTATCCATCTTATCAAGAGTACATCAATACCTACTAATTTATTGATCAGTGTTGTGTGTATGACCCTGTCAAATGCTGAAGTTAAATCTATATAAATTACATCACAGTACACTTTTTCATTCATAGCTGTTATTTTATTATTATAAACATCATGTTACAGGTGGTAATAGATCAGTTTTCAACATATGCATGCTGATATATGGTTTTAAGTCCCAACCAATCCAATGCCACCATAGAATTAATGAATAGAGAAAACTATATAGTGATTAAACAAGAAGTATCACTGTTAGAAGAATATAGAAAAGGGAATAGATCATCAAAAATAGAATGATAAATGTAACAAAAGCAATGCACAGAATTAAAACACATCAAGATTTATCATATACTATTGCCAATGATAAACTTAAAATATCACCACAGAGAAAAACTTAAAATGTATGCAGGTAAATATAAAGGGAAAGTACAGAATAAGCAATTTATGGATGACCCAAAAATTTTTTATAGAAAAATAGGAAACAAGGCAAAAGGAATAGAAACACCATGAAGAAAAGAAGAGACAGACATATTTTGGAGAAGTATTTATGAAGACCCTGTTGAACATAACAATGATGCTGAATGGATTGAAGAATTAAAAGAAACTGCTAGGAGTTCAAATGAAGGGCATATGAAATGGGATGAAGTAATGGCCAGAGAAACTGCGACAAAATTAAGAAAAGCTCTTCAATGGAAAACCCCAGGCCCAGATGCAGCATCTAACAACTTGTTAAAAGCATTAATATAAATTTACAATGATTTAGTCTTGAGTAAGAATTACTTATATGCGCATCCCAAAACAGCACCAAACTGGTTAATAACAGGAAAAATGATACTCCTCCTTAAGAGTGAACATGCAAGCCATCCTAAAAGCCATAGACCAATAACTTGCCTCCTAACAATATACAATCTTTATACTGGATTTGATGCAGAGTTTATAGTCATTTAAAAAATCTCAGTTATGGCAATAGAGAAAAAGGGTAACAAATAAAAGTCATATTGACCAAAGGGTCATTTGTTGCTTAATAAAACCATAATAGAGAATTCTGAAAAGGGGAAGAATCTAATTATGGCATGTAGAGATTACAAAAATGCATTTGACACCATTTCACATTCACGGATAAAAGAATGCTTACAAATGTATAAGATACACCCTACATTGATCAATTATATTACAGTGACCATGAAACAGTGTCAAACTGCCTTGCAGCTGTGTCATAACAAAGATCAAATTATTTTCCCAGGGATAAACATTTAAAGGGGGATTTTCCAAGGTGATTCACTGTCACCCACTGATGTTCTGTCTTGCCCTTAACCCATTAAGCTATTTACTAAACAGATTAGGTTATGGTTACAATTTGGCTCCCAGAAATCAATCTTGTTTAAATATGTCAGCTACTTTTTGTGAATGACTTAAAATTGTATAGTTAATCAGTTAATGAGTTGAAAGCACAGCAACAACTTTCTCCAATGATATAAGAATGTCATTTGGTCTTGATAAACGTATAAAAGTGACATTTAAAACAGGAAAACTGCAGCTCCAAGAAAATGTTACTCTGGGACAGGAATGTGATATAAAAGAACAAGAGCAGGAGGGACTGTATAAATATTCAAGATTTGAAGAAGGATCTGCAATAAATCATGAAGAAATGAGAATAAAACTCAGTAAAAACTAATACTGAAAACTGTCCTGCCATCTAGGAATAAAGTCAAAGCTATAAAACAGTTTGGTCTTCCTGTTCTAGCTTACAGTTTTGCAGTGATTGACTGGCCCCAAAAAACATTGGATCAGTTGGATAGGAAAACAAGAAAAAAGTTTTATGCTTATAAAAGATATGTAAAAATCAGTGTATACCTACATTATATACTCCCTGCCCTGAAGGATGTATGAGCCTCATAAAAACTGGTTACATGTATAGATCTGCAGTTGTGGAACTGCATACATAACTGATGACCTTGAGAGTTACAAACATAGTGACAGTTTTAAAACATGAGGAGAAGAAGTCTAAGATTACATCATTGTTTAGTTTGGCAGAAGTGCTTTGGTTAGTAGTGGGAATGGAAATAAAACTAGAATTAGACAAATGACATACAGCAACTGAATGTACCAAAAATAAATGAAGAATATAAGGAAATGTATCACATGAGAAGGAAAGAAAATTGGGAATAAATCCATAGATATAGTGGCAAGTACAGAGATCTCCTAGAACAACCTCATGTTGACCAAGATTTGATGTAGGAACGGTTAAGAAGAGGTGAACTGAAACCAAGAAATGAAAGGCTAATAAGCAGCCCAGGAAAGTGCAGTATAAACACTCTGGTTTACAAAGTCCATTGATCATGTAGGAGAAACAGGCAAATGTAGGTTCTGTAAAAAAAAATGGAAACAGTTGCACATCTTGTTGCTGGATGTGATACACGCACGGCAGATGACCTGAATAGTGAAAGGCACAGTAATCTGGCAAGATTGTTGCACTGTGGATTGTGCAAACACTACAATATAGAAGTAGCTGAGAAGCATTGGAAACATAAAGAGCAAATCAATATAGAGAATAATAAAGTTTATATCACATAAGATCACCCATTACTAACAATTTAAAAAATAAATGGATGCAAGAAAATCAGTAGCATTGATCACTGAAATTGCTACACCTAGTGATTGCATTGTCTTATTACAGAGAAGCTTAAAGTCATAACATACCAGGATTTGCAGGCAGAAATGAGAGGATTGTGGAAAAAAGATACCCAGACACTTCCAGTAGCAGCAGGAGCAACAAGCATAATAAAAAAGAATTTACAGTCATATCTAGAAATGTTACTAATACATGTAACGCCATATAAATTACAGGAGTTAATTCTGGGCAAATTGCAGGTGTTGAGAAGAACACTTTTGGTTAACATCAAAGACTGAAGCAATACAAATTAATGAACTGTAATTGTACCCTGAGTTAAGAATGGAGCCCATTCTCATCATGGTATTAGAATCCCAAAAGACTTGGAGAAATTAAAACAATATATAATATGCATTGGGTTCTTTTCATACCTAGGATGAGCTGGATATCTAAAGATAAATAAAAAAGAAAGAAAAGAAAATAAATAAAGGAAAATAGGAAAGAAAAAACTGCAATGAAAAAAGAACATTAGAAAATTCCAACGTGACATAATACAGAAGTCTGTGATAATCAGGATTTAATCTCAATATCAAATCCCAAAAGCTTTTAACTCAATGATGGCTTCCTTGGGAAGAGTCAAATGTTTATGACACTTCTTTAGATTCTGTCAGACTTTAGCACTAAACACATAAGTATCTTTTATCTTTTCCTTCCCTGTAGAGTTCTTCCCACTGAACTGAATGATTTTGAACTCATAAGACCTCTGTGGAAACTTAGCATTTATGGTTACAACCTCCCCATATATTTTTATTCTCCTTTAAAATATCTCTATTTGATGACTTCAAAAATGTAATCAAAATATGATAAAGAAAAGAACTTGTAATATTAGTTACTACTAAATGTTGAAATATGTCCCACATCACTTTTTTAATTTCATTTCGGATCAAAACTCCATATAATCAATAATTTTAAAGATAGTGTTCTAAAGTCTATGTATGTTATCCCACATTTAGGATCATAGAATCATGGGATGTTACTGGGCTAATAGCCTTAGAAATGTTTTAATCCTAGCTAATCATGCCCCAATTTCTGAGTTATCAATGCACAAGGACTTAAGCAGCTTTATCATATGCTTCTGTTTCTGGGCATCTAGAAGCTGCACCAGTTCATAAGGACACAGGCGACAAACCAGGAGTGAATTAGCAATTTCACATCCATTGGTCCAGATTGCATCTGAAGAGTTTACGGAAGAGGTCTGTTTCACATAAATGGAGAGTCTGCTCTAGAAAAGTGGTAATCTATTAGACACATCCTATCCCTCCAACACATTTTGTTTATGTCACAGATGAGGTATATATCTTTAGATTGAGTAATTCTAGTGCTATTTGTTTTGTGAATGTGTGACAGCTCTATCATGACGGGATTGGACAATGTCTTATAGGTTAGGCAGAGATCACCCCTCAGTAGTTTGCAGGAGACTGAGTACTGGAACAGGGCTTTGAGGCAGTCCGTACAGGACATGTTATTTATACCCTCTGTTCTTTAACTGAGAAACCTATGCAGCCATACCACTTGCTGCAAATGCCTGGTCAGGTACATGTTGGAGGGTGAATTTTACTTGATTATTGGTCTAAGGGGGCTAAGTATGGTGGGACTATGATCTCCTTACATCTGAATGCCATTCCCTTACTTATAAGTTTGGCCACATAGAAGGATTTTCTTACAACCATGGACACATGTTGATCAAAGCACATGTTTCTGTCAATCTGAGTTTCCAAGTCCATTGCTACTGGGTCTACTCATAGGTGAGTGTTATCAATGTTATAATTTGCAGAGGTGTTCATCTTCCCAAAGGGTATAATTATGCATTTTTGTACTGTGTTTTGGGCCATGGCTCTGGCATGAGTTAATTGTCTGTGTCAAACCCTTCTAGAGGATATCTGCATCTTTGAAGGATTTAGTGATTGTGCCCACCTTGCAGTCTAAAGCATATATGGTCAGCCAAAGGCCCTCTACATTGGCCCTGACTTCAGAGCTGTATATTCTGAACAGAAGAGATTTCCAGTACAGAATCTTTTGGGACACCACTAGTAAAATACTCGTTGGTGGAGGTGTATTCCCCTACCCTAACATCATGTGCCCTATCTATGAGCCATTTGGCTATCCATTGAGTAACATATGTATTTATGCCAAAAATTGTGAGTTTGTCTATAATACCCAAGTGGTATATTGTGTCAAATGCGTTTGCCAGATTGAGGTAGACAGTATGCACTATTTTGCCCTCATCCATGGCTCTAGTGATCTTCTTGAAGAAGTCCACCAGTTTTAACAGTCATGACATGCCCTTGACAGAACTATACTGGGATGAATCCTTTGTTTGAAGATTTTATATGTCTTTGTATATCAGGTCCACAATAATTATTTCCATTTTCTTGCATGCAAGCCTAGTGAAACTTATGGATCTATTGTCGGATGGGTCTGTTAATGGTCCCAGTTTGCATTGAGGGATGATCATTGCAGTCCTCCATTCCTTAGGGATGATGCCTGCCTGGAGGCTGTGGATGAATAGAAATTCCAGTAGGCCTTATAGGTTGTGTTTCAAGCTATTTAGGAGACATCCTGGGATATTATCAGGACCCATAAATGCAGTGTTTATAGCTTTGGACAGTGCAGTGGGGACTCGTCCTTAAGTAATAATTTAGAGAGAAATGGTAGAGGGCATGTCCTGCTGGGTAACTGGTGGTGATAGGAGGATGAAATTAGAGCTAAATTTATCAGCCAGCAAATTAGATATATCCTCCCATTTTGTATAGGGAGTCAAATGTATTATTAGTTCAGTACACTGTTGAGCATTCCTCTTAAGGTTGCATACATAACTGAAAAATAATTTATAGTTATCCTTAGTTTGGGAGGCTATTTTTCCCTTGATGTTGGCTTTGGTGGACTTGATTAGTCCCCAGAGTTGCTTGTTGAGACTGCTGAAGGAGATTTTTTCCCTTGTTGGGCATAGCCCTTCCTATTTTTGGGCAGGATTTCCTTTCATGTGTTGTACAAGTTATTTATACTGGAGTTCTACCAAGGGGGTTTGATTGTGGAGTTTTTCCTAACCTTATCTCATTTTGGTACAGGTGTTTCTATGCAGTTCTTTACATGCATATACAAGGTTTCTGTAAACATTTTTGATTAGGCCACAGTGTTCTCTGAGTTCGGAGTTGAGGCTTGGAATTTAGTAATGCCATTGCTTAATAGCAGGTACTTAGCCTTGGGAACTTTTTAAACATTCCATGGTTTGCTGAGAGCTTGGACTTTATATTTATTTCATGGAGTGACCACGTTGTGATTTGATCAGTGAGGAAAATTTACTTGGGAAAGGGAGGCGTGCAAAATTCTCTCATATTTGTGAACAAATTTAGGATATTGGAACCCTTAGTAAATAAGCAATGAATCTGCAGACAATTATATGTCTAGGCAATAACTTTAGAGTAAGCAAAGGTGAGAATTTAACTCAATACCTTGCATCTCTGAGATAAACATCTAAACAATTACACCAGCCTTGAAAAATGAGAGATTTCAGCTAATCCTTATATGTCTTAGCATATCTTTCAGTTTCAGTTGCCAGTCAGTTTCAATTTCTGAAAACAGTTATCTGTTCAAGGATTTATGCTTGCTAAAATCAAAAGCTTGAACTTTTAGATTCTATTAGTTGTAGCCAAAGTTATTCTATTTAATTGACAACTCATGAATTACTTAGTGATGCTGATACATATGAATTGATTACACAACATAAGGTATCTACTATTATTAAAGGGGTACAAGATTAATTATATGAATTACTTATGTATGAATTGATAAGTAAGGAATTATATGATTTTATACATGTCAGTGAACCACTTATACCCATTCTTCATGGACTTCCAAAAGTTCATAAATCATTAATTAATCCACCCTTTCGTCCTATAGTGTCAGGAAGGGGGTGGGTTACAGAGTTTATTTCTATATACATTGAGAGCCAGCTTAAGAAACCATTGGAAGAAGCTATTGCGGTGTTAAAAGACACCGAGCATTTCTTGAGTGATCTAGGTGCTTTTTGTAGAAGTCATGATAATTCTTTTAAAGATGTTATGTTAGTAACTATGGATATTCAAACACTTTTCACTATTATACCTCATGGCATGGGAATAACTTCACTGAAAAACTTTCTATGACTATACTGAATATAATAAGATGCGCATAGATCTACTTGGGTCATTGATGGAAATTGTTCTGTTTAACAGTATATTTTTGTTTGATAATGTTGCTTATATGCAGAAGAAGGGTGTAGCGAAGGGTACCCCCTGTGCGAACAGTTAGGCCAATCTAGTATTGGCAGACTGGGAAGCCAGGGTGGTCCTATCCAGTCATGCATTTTCTCAATGTTTATTGTACTATAAGATATTTTTATTTTACAGCAGGGCACAATTGATACCCTAACTGCATTTGTGCTATATTTAAAACTTAGTAGTGAATGCTTTAGGTTTGAAATGAATTTTTCCCATGTCTCGATTGACTTTCTAGACACTAGGATTACACTGGTCGATGGTCATTTACAAAGTTTATTCTTTAGGAAGTCATGTAGAAAAAATGTTTTGCTGCATCAGAGGAGTATGCATCCTAGGCATGTTTTTAATAATATAGCCAAAGGGCAATGTCTGCGTATGTCTAGATTACATACAGAGGATAGTGAATATTCTGCAGCAGCCTCTGTCTTAGAAGAAGATTTAATAATGAGAGAGTATATGAAGAAGGATGTGAAGAAAACACATAAGGATATAGATATGTTACATGCGACTAGAGGGAAGCCATATTATAATAAGTCAGATATTGTCTCTACCACTAATGAAGCATACAATAGGAGGAGCAACAGTCATCTTAGGTTACACCTTATATATGGTAATAACATTCATCAAGTTTTTGATCTTATTAGTAAACATTGGCCTATTTTATTGTCAGATGAAAAAGTGAGCAGCATAGTGGGAGAGAAACCTTTGTTTTCATTTAAAAATAATATGTCTTTAAAAATGGCAGTTATGTTACAAATCTACAAAATCTACATTACAATTCTCAAATAGAAATGGCACTTATCCATGCAGAAGCTACAAAGCTTGTGTTTTTATTTGTAAAGAAAATGATTTTCAGCATGTTTTATTAGATGTGTATTTTAAGGCTAGATTTTATGCTGACTGCAAATTAAAGGGGTTAATGTATCTTTCTAAGTGTAGATATTGTTCAGCATTTTATATATGGAAGACCTTACGAATAGTGAAAGAACACATTCTACAGCATCAGGGTGACATTAGGAGAATGAATCTATCGAATGCTCTAGCTAAGTATGTCTCCCTTAACTCAGACCATTCATTTGAATTTACGGTGCTGGAGATAGTACCTATGAGTTTAAGAAGAGGAGATTATAATAATAGATTAGAATTGGCAGAGACTAAATGGATCACTAAATTCCAGGTGCATAAGCTACCTGGTTTAAATGCTGTAGTCCCTTTAAAGCCTCTATTGAAAAAGCGCAGGTTGCATCAATGATTTTAATTGTTTAATTGATTTATACTGTTATATAAAGTGTTAGTTTTTAGTAGTTTTTATGGATCTGAAGAAGCACTATCTGGTGTGAAAGCACTTATCCTGTTCAATTGCAATAAACATTTTATGCAGCAGCCGTGGTGGACACATGATTTTGTTTATTCGTTTATTTTACTGTTGAATCGAGTGACTTTCAGTTGTTTGGGGTATTTTATCTATTTTTTATTTTTTTATTTTTTTTAATCATTATATGTCTTAGCATAATATCTTTCAGTTTCATTTGCCAGTCTACTTGCAATTTTTGAAAACAGTTATCTGTTCAAGGATTTATGCTTGCTAAAATCAGAAGCTTGAACTTTTAGATTCTATTAGTTGTAGCCCAATTCGTTCTATTTAATTGACAACTCATTTAGTTTCTCGTTATCTAGTTTAATGCTTTCACTAAAATCTAAAGTGATTATACTTTTTCACAAGTTTGTTGACTCTTGCATGGCAGAGAATGAAATAAGTTAATATTGCAGCTTATTTATTTCCATTTATTAATTGGTATAGTCCATCTGAGGCAAAGCCTATTTTCAGCAGATGTCTGGGGAGAAAAATTCCAGTATTGTACAAATTATAATATATTTTTGAGTAGTAGACATAGAAGCACATTTACAGATTCAATTAGACATGTAAAACTGCAAGACAAACAATATAGCTGCCTTCACCAATGAATCCTTTCCTGACTCCCCTGACTTGTGTCTACCCCCATCCACTAACACACTCACACTAAAACCAGTTGCCACCTTCTTCATAACAAAAAAATAATCATCCAAACTTAAGTCCTGCTCACCATCTGCATATAACCTTCCTACAGAATACTTCAAAATTGTTGCTAATGCCATTGCATATCTAGTTTTCATTCTTATAAATAGTTTAATTAAGGGATCCTATATTCCTACTATCTGGAACAAAATGCTATATCATCTCTCTTCGTAAAGATAGTACTTCTCCAGAGATATCTAATTTCATATCCATTGCCATCGTATCCCCTCCTTTCAAAAATATTGGAAACATTTGCCCCAAAGCAACTACTCCAGCACCTCTCAAAGGAACATTATTGACCAGGACGCAACATGGTTTTACAGATAACATAAATAAAGCCAGGAATAGTGGAAAACCTGTATCTTTCTATTCCTAGACTTATCAAAAGCTTTCAACACTGTGTTTCATAAAAAAACAACAACTGTCTGCAATGGGTATCTCATGACCTACTTTTCAGTGTGATGTAATAATTATTTGTCAGAACACAACCAGATATTCAAATGGATTTCAACTCTTTCCCCTTACATATCCATCATTACAGGTATACCACAAGGCTCTATCCTCGGTTCTGTTCCATTTAATGTCTTTATAAACAATCTTAATATTTCTGTACAAGTATCCCTTGTACTGTATACAGACAATACAACCCTAGTCTGCCACTCAGACAACATATACATTTTTGAAGATTACACAAAATGCCTTTAACTCTACTGAAAACTGGTTTTGTAACCACCAACTCCATCTTAATCCAAAGAAAACCAAACTCCTTTTATTTTACCCAAATCTCTTATCCATGAGAAAAATAACTTTAAGATCACATACCTAAACAATACACCAATTAAATCACTGCCCAATACGGAACTGCTAGGTATTGCAGTAGATGACAACCTCAGCTATGACCTCCACATACAGAGCAATATTTAAAAACAATCACAAAAGATATGTATACCATATAGAGCCAAAAAGTTTTTATTGCATCCGCCAGGGTTACACTTGCACTACATACCTACTCCCCTCTCTATTATATGGTTCTTCCATTTTGACTAACCTCCAGGCTACCTTAAAATCTAAAGTAGATCAGTGTTACAAGGTAGCTAGATTTGCACTTCATACAAGTCATGGAACACATCACCATTCTGCTCTAAAGACTCTAAATTGGCTATAATTATCCCACCAACTTCTCAACACACAAAATTATATATATATATATATATATATATATATATATATATATATATATATATATATCACTTATGACATAGGCAATAATACAGTTATATAAATGAAAACAAACTATATTCACATACTCCTAGTCGCAAGCATTTTACATCACAAACAATATTGACACAGTTTTAGTTACAAGCATTATACATCATTATAAGCTACTCAATCATTGTCAGTCAAACATTACATAGCTGTTTCAAATCCTGCCTTCTTTTAAGCTTCATCCCTCACCATATATATTGTTCCCACAATTCCCATTTTTCCTATGTAATTTGCTCTTACGCTTTCTAAAGATCCTAATTCCATTTTTTTATCGCTATTACTATAATAACTACTTATAGTACAGTTTGTTTAGACTTTGATTTCCATTTTCTAGTAATTGCTTTTTTGGTAGCCACCATAATTAGACTCAGCAAGGCCTTACTACATCTAGACAATTCCGATTCTGTATTACAGCTCAGAAGAATCATTTCCCTATTTATATCACTTTGCTCACTCAGTATCTTCGATAGAGTTGTCTGTAGGGAATCTTTAAAGTTTTCCAACTCATTACACTCCCAGAAAATATGTTCCAAATTATTTCTTTCTTCCCCATCACACCTCCAACAATAGCTGTCTATCTGAGGAAACATTCTCTGGAGTCTACTTGGGGTATAAAAATCTCTAAACATTTCCAAGCAAAAACCCTAAATCTTCTAGATTTTGTTGCATATTTGGGAGACAAATATATACCCCCCATTGTTTCTTTGTGAATTTTTTATCAATCTCTCTTCCCAATCCTTCCTAACCTCCTCTGATTGATTCTTATAGTTATTATCTCAAATTGTATATGCTCTACTAATTATTTGTCCTGCCCAGCTATAAGTACAATTCTACACTACAACTTCCCAAATTGTCACCTTTGATCTTCTGACAAAAATCTACTTGGCATCTATAAGCCTTACAAAAACTGCAGACAAAGTCTATACTGCATTGTGTAGCAAAACACTGGAATATAGTCCCTGTATCAATGAGGGTAATACATGACATTCTTTTATTTAAGCTTCAAATAAAATAATTCCTCTCTGACTCCTGGCTTTGAACTTGCTGCTCTACTGGCTAGGCTTTCAGCTTCTTCTCCTCTAATACCTATATATGTCCTTGCTCTCCTTCTCGTTGTTTTTAGTTCTCTTACTGTTATTTCCCTTGGTCTTAATCTTGCTTTAACTCATTATTTCTCCATCCTGTCATATCTACTCCACTTACTACCTCTAATTTCTCTCCCCCTTCTTATCCACTGTTTGAATTTTCCACTCTGACATTTACTTTATGAGTGAGTAATAAATTCTAGCACTCATAACATGTCAATGCTTTTGAAAGCTATATGATATTGTATTTATCCTCTTTTAATGATAGCATGTGTGTATCATTCTATATATGTGTCAATATTTGTATTGCTCTATGTATTTACAGTATATTGAAATACAATGTCAATTTTTACCTGTATATGTGTATTTTCTGTTCTTCCATTTGTGGAACTTTTTTCCTTGAGCCTCTGTTGAAAACAGATAAAATTATCCAATTGGACTTCCCAAGTAAATTAATCTAAATAAATAAATAAACAATAAAGATTAACAATAAATTAGATTATTAGCATTGAACTATCAATAATCTAACCAGCAAGAATTAAAAGGTTACTGCTTTGTACTCAGTTGAATGATTTACTTCTAATGGCATTTTATTTGGCAGAGACGTAACTATCGAATTTGATATCTATATAACTGAAGTGGCAAATTGATTATACCTTGCCTTTTAAATCATTCCATATTACTTGTAAGTTCAGAATTCTTTAGTTGTTCCAGGAATATCCAGAGAATCTATATCCACAGCTTTTTCAATAAAACCATAATAGCAAAAAAAAAAAATCTGGATCTTGATTTGTATAAATATCAAGGAAATTCCCCATATTAATCCCCCAATCTGTTACTAGCTGCCTTCCACATTGTATTCCATTGCTCTTCACTGGCTTTTCTAAAGCACAAGCAAGATAAAAAAAATCCAATAATCCTGCTTACAAAATTAAAAATAAATAAATATATATATATAATTTTATATATATATATATATATATATATATATATATATATGGTTCTACCTCACTTCAACGACACGCCGGAACATCGACAGGGAAATCGCGAGCCCCAGAAGATCGACAGCGCAGAAGACCGACGCGACGGGACCTAGAAGATCGGCAAGCAGAAGACCGACCCGACGGATGAAAGCACCGACGCCGAGGATGCCGAAATGGGAAAAGGCTGTGTAAGTATGCGGTAGTGACGGACGTTAGGGTGCGAGTAAGGTAAGTGGGGATAGGGGTGGGTTAAGTGAGTTAGGGTTAGGGAGCGGGTCAGGTAAGTGTGCGGTAGTGATTGTGTTTGGGTTAGGGGCGGGATAAGTGAGTTAGGGTTAGGGAGCGGGTCAGGTAAGTGTGCGGTAGTGACGGACCTTAGGGTTAGGGTTTGGGTCAGGGTTGTAGGTAGTTGTGTATGTATGGTTTAGTGTGGGTTTGTAGGGATTTTGGTGTGCTTGTGTTGTGTATGTGGTTTTTGGACGGGAATGTGTTTTGGTTGTTGATTGTGGTGTGTGAAGTGTATGAGGTTTCGTGTTTGTGTACCGTCGGTTATTTTGTTGTCGGGCATGTGGGATTTCGTGTTTTTGTACTGTCGGTTATGTGGTGTCGGTGATTGCGTTGTCGGTGTTGTGGTGTTTCGTTTATGTGAGGTAGAACCATATATATATATATATATATATATATATATATATATATATATATATATGGGTCCCCTTCAGATGGTCAAACTTTTAAAAGCTGGACTTTCATATGGCTGAGACCATATGATCAAACTTTTTAAAAGCTTGACCGGTTTGAATGGGGATGTCCATAGAGTATGGAATGGGAAGATTTCCCTTTACTGCAATGTAGTGCAGTCTCTGAGTTGGTATATTTAAATAATGGGGGATGTTGGGGGTTCAGAGGTGCCCCCCCCACGCTAACACTGTTTAGTTTTTATTTATTTTTTTTTATTTCTTTTGTTTTTCACATTTTCAAGCATTCAGATGTTCGATCATATGGTCTCGACCATATGAAAGTCAAGCATTTGGAAGTTCAATTATGTGAAGTAGACCCATATATATATATATATATATATATATATATATATATATATATATATATATATATATATATATATAATCCAGGCACATTCATTTTAAATAGCTGTTTACTTCTTCTTCTTTTGAAAGAGTGCCAACTCTCTGCCAACACTTCACTACTTAAAATAGAATCATTTTGACAAGTGACATTAACAAAACACAATTATTTTAGCTGCACTGTGTCCTCCTTGCCCAACCTTCCATTTCATTATTAATCAAATAAAATTCAAAATTTATATACTTTTCTTGTATATGAAGAAAATCTCTCACTACCTGTCTCTATAAGGAAGAAATGGCATCTTGAAGGGAAAACATTTAGCTCATCTAAAATATGGTCTCCAACTACCTGCAGCTACCTGCACCAAAAATGTTACCTCTCTAAAAACGACTCTGACTCATAACTTTAGCTCTTTATAACAAGAATCATCGATATTTCTTAGACAAAGCAAACTTGTTGCCTCTGCAACAAAGATTTGAATTCCCACCAGATTTCTTACTGCTTAAACTTCAGAAACATTATTCTTTCATTTTCTATCAGGGAGAACCTCTTAGTCTTTGCCTTTATCTCACTGTTTTTCACTTTTTTACAACAGTCTCCTATGACCTCAGATCCACTCCCATCAATGCTGTTTTACTTTATAATCCTAACAAAACTCTACTACAGTGATAACAGCTTTTCAATACTAGCAATAAAATACTGGGGATCCTCTTCTCATACTTAAAAAAAAAATGGACTGTTATCTTGACTTTTGTTCCAAACATTACCAGCAGATAGTCTATATTGCCAAAGGAAAATATTTTAACTTGCGTGTTTTATCTTAATTCCTCTTTTTTTAGCTGGTGGCACCATCTATTTAAATTACAACTTCTATATATTTTCACAAGTATTTGTAGTTATTGTAATTACTGTTTCCTCATATTAAATATTATTATACGTGTTGTGATTACTTCAAAGTGTTCATGCAAAATTTGTAAAAAAACTTTAATATTATACTTTACTTTCTTGTACCATTTATTTTATTGAGCGTTACATTCCTCTTTAAATGTTAATCCTAGGCAGTAACTGATATAAGTCCTTCTACATTAGTTTACATAGAAGGCACCTGCATAAATCATGCAAATATTGTCTTGCCTTGTCAGCTGTTTTCTGATTTTCTGAACTTATAAAGTTGTGCAGCCCCATAGTGAGGACACAACTGTATCCACTCTCAAAAAAATGTCTGCCTACATTTCAGTTAATATACATAATGTATAGATTATGTCTTATTTCAGTGACATGTTATTATGTGTCCTGTACAGTATAAATAAATACATCTGTACATCTGCAATTTTAAATAACTTTAGGCTAGACCCAGTAGCAATTTTTTGTTGCTGTTACTTTTTGTTTGTCAAAAGGGACTGGTAGCCCATCTGTCCAACCAAAACATGTGCTTAAAAGAAAGTAGCTGAAAACTGAGTATGTACTAGGATGCTTCTCTAACATCACACAGGTGTGGACTTTGTTCAACAAGGAACAAGGTAAAGTCCAGTGGTCAGAAATACTAGGCATGTAATAGTAAGTGGCAAACTTGTTTATTTAGACTCAAAAAGCTTTCAGCCCACTGCCTTTCCCCACTGTGTTACATAAGAAACTATTATTCACATACATTTAAACTAAAACTTTCATGCCTCAGCCCAATCTGAAGACGAAAACAATTAACTGCATATTCATATTTAAATACCTAAAACACATAAGACATACTAAAGAAAAGACAAATGCTGTTGAACTATTGCAAATGATTGATATATGCACTTTAATATGCAAATATGTATATTTCTTATATATTTTTTTATACTTTTTATAATCTTAGTGTGCAAGATTTAGTTTTGACAGGAAATATTTCATGTTTTAAAATGTGTTTTCTGAGCAATGAATATATACTCTATTAATAGTGAAAATAGAAGGAGGTTTCATTTTCATGTTTTAAGTGGAACATTTTAAGAAAGAAGCTGAAATGTTGCTGCATGCCATCTATTTCATTTAAGCTGGGATATTTTGCAGGTATCTGCAAATAATGTGGAATGAGACACTTTTGCCTTGCCATGTGTTGTGAATGAGGTGATTTAATGTTGTGAGTGATTTTTTCTAATGACACAAGGAATGAGTATAGCTGGCTGTAAAAACATAAGGTATGCTGCCAGGAATTCTAATTTATTATATGGTATAGCCATCACTCAACAAGTATAGAGAACATTTAACTGTTTTCCTAGGCATGGAAAAGATTCCTAGCAAGCAATGTCAGTAATTAAATTTCCAATAGGAAAGTATGTTGACTTTTGGATTATTAAAAAATCCTCTCGGAATCTGAAACTGCAGTAGTTAGATTTTGTAGAGGTTGGTGTTTTTTCTCATTTACCTGATTTTGCTAGTTCTGACTCAATGGAGTTTCTTGTATAGGTCTGTGTCTTATGGGTATCACTTGCTTGACAACCCATTTTTTCCTTGCATCCAAAAACAAGTAATTTGAGGTTTATCTGTAGATTAAATTACACTATTAGGGAGTTTGTTAAGAAATGTATAAACATACAAGCATTAAAATATGTCTTTGATTGCTGGTTTGGCAAGTTCTATTCTGATTTATGAGTCCAAAAGATATTTATTATTATTATTATTATTATTATTATTATTATTATTATTATTATTATTATTATTATTATTATCATTATTATTATTATTAATATTGTTATTATTATGTTAGTGTGCTGTTTTGTTTTGTGTCTTACACAGGCTTGTGCAGTGGCATCACTACCTGTGCCCCATTGGCTCATTCCTTCCTCCAAGGGTAATAGCAGGCATCCTCAAGCTGGAAAATAGCCATCTTGCCTATTTTTCCTTCTCAGAGCCTGCTTAGTCTTTCTTTCATCTGGAGATGATGATCAGGCATCAAGGAGTGGGTCAGTTTATCATTTCCAATCAAATCCCAGCCCAAACCCATCTACTCTGTTGCATATGACCAGCAAACTCAAAATACCTACTTGGGTGGGGAATGATATGTATGATCCAGCCTACATCATCATCCCTAACTTAGTAGAGCATCTACCACTTCACAAAGCAAGCCTGACCCAGCATCTTCCTTGAGCAAACAACTACCAAACTGCATGCACTGCTGCTGTGTCAAGCCACACAGCCTCTCTTCTCCCATGAAGGAAGAGTTGCAGTAGCCAATTTATTCCATCCTTGCTCATATTGCTACCCCAGCACTAATTCCATTAGTTGGATACAGGTCACTTGGGTCATCAAGGTTTCAGATCTCTATCCCACATAGCCATTTTTTTACTCTAAATTGCATACTGCACTTAAGCAAATCTAAGTGTATACATTATATTTTAGACTGTATTTTTTTTTTAGTAACACAAATCCTAGTTTGCTCCCATGCTTCAACAATAGCCCCATGAAATGTATAAAATTTAAAAGACATATTTATTGTAGTTTAAACTGATGAAAACATGTCTTCCACAGTATGACTATTAGACAGTTTTGATCTGGGAAATTATTAAATATATAACAGGGATAGGAGGGGATTCATGCAAATTAATTTGTAACTTGAAAGCGTTATTGGGAATTTAATTTTGGCCAAGCATTTCTAGAGTTTTCTATCCATCCACACACTCTTTTTCCCATTTACTTGGGTAAGGGTGTTACTTCAGTAATGACAATCATCCAGAGACAAGGTCTACACCATGAGGTGGCTAGCCCTGCTGCAGTAGTTTATCCACAGCACATACCTAAGGCCAGTTTAGAGTGTCCAATACACTTACTGCATGTCTTTGGAACATGAGAGGAAATGGGAGCATCCAAATGGAACCCACAGAGGACATGCAGACTCCAAACAGAAAGCACCCCAGACAAGAATCAAACCAAAGAACCTCTTGTTGTGAGGCAACAATGCTATCTGCTGTGCCATTGTGTTGACCTTTAGCGCTAGCATTTTCATTCTGTCTAAAATATTTCCGATGCAAATTGGTCATTGAGTTTATTGAATTGCAAGCCTAGGGTAGGGAAAGGTCTCAACTGCAGATAACATTATGATTTGTAACATATACAGTCATCACTTTTGTATAGTTTCTGAGGACCATTTTCCAGAGAACTTTTTACACTACAGAATCAAGTTGCAATGATTACCTGACATTTCTTGTTAAAAGGCATGACTGCACTATCCCTGCTATTCTAACCTGCTTTGTTCACCAGTTAAATGAAAAGGATTATTTTGCAAGGGTAAGTATAATACAGAGACTGATAAGTTGAGGCATTTTTGTCAGTATAATTCATATGCAAGTAATGTGCTAAATATATTTAAAATATCAAATCATTCGACAAGGTCCTCCTTAGTAATTGCTAAAAGTGTTAATATATCAACAAAAAGAGGTACATTTGTAGTGCTGCCAGCAGATAAAATACTCTGGAGTCTGACTATCTTTGCATTGTGCAAAAGGTTGTTATGACAGAAAAAATAGTAGAAGAAAGGCAAAGATTTAATACTCTGCATACTTTAACTGCTAAGAATAAAATAAGAGGAAAGCAGGATAAGAATGTTTAGACAAGTGTGTAGTCTTGGTCCGATTCTGAGAATAGCAAATTTTTGAAAATTTGTTTTTGCTTAGAGGACAGGGTCACTCTGACTTTTTTTTCCTTTCCACTGTGAAGAATAGCAACCCGATAGGGGAGTCCAATTAGTGGAAGGAATGCAGGAGATGCAGGCCCTACTGGAGAATGCAGTGGAAGAGCACCCCATAGATGAAAAACTTAAACTTCCCTAAACAAAAATTCAGAAAAAAATTCTGGCTCTTCTGTCCATATGGGAAAAATGTCTTTGCATGACTACCCTACACTATGAAGAAAGTTTAACCTAACACTAGTACCTGAGAATTTGATGTCAAGAAAATAAATTAAACAGGGGCTTAAGCTAGATGAAAGTATTTCAAAGGAGGAGTTGCCATACACTATGAAAACGGTTTTAAGTTTTTTTTTTTCTTTTTCCTTTTGTAGCTATGCTAAGAGTAAATAGAAAAAAAGAAATTGTTCTATATTTGTCTAGGAAACTCATTATTTTCTATTTAATATTATCCTTGATCAGTCTGTAAATGATACATCCCTTTATTGCCATACATAAACATATAACAGAGTGCAAACACTACTACATTAATTGATAATGATAACAAAAATCAGAGTATAATTCCAAAACTGGTTAATGGGCAGATAGCAAAGCTGGATCTCTACAAAATCTAGCGGATCTCCACAATGCTGTGTCTCCACTCCCTGCAATTACATAACACAGGTAATGTTTGTTAGTAATAGAAGATGAATAGCAAAGGTCTGTTTGAACTTATCACTTCATTACTTTAACTGGAATTCAGTGACTATTATTGGTCCAGTTGTCTTGAAATAAACCTGTTCCAGCATCTTGCAGTAATTTACTGAGCTATTTTTAAGAAACAAAATTCCACTTCTTTTACACAAATTGCTGCAGATTGCATGGAAGGAATACAATTCTGTTGTCAAGCAAATCTAGAGAAACGCAACAGTAATACAGATTTAGAAGCCATTGTCACCATCTTCCTAACAGACTACTTAAAGCTCACTGTTTTTTTTTTTTACCTCAATGGAAAGATTTTGGACTTAGACCCATTTGTTTATTAACATGGGTGAACACATTACACTAAGCCTGCATGTTTAGTTCATGTTAGCAAGATGAGCAGCAGTGATCATCAAATACGCAAACTGCTAAGCAATGCTGCATATTACACAGCACCTGTTCATGGCCAGAACACCTGCTAACAGCCACACTGAGGTGTAGAGAGTATCAAGCATACAATATAAACAGCAGTTGATAAATAAAGTCAAGTCCAGCAAGCGAGCATAAGTGGACAGCACAATACAAGGCAAAGGAAACTTGAAGTACATTACTGAAAGGCAGGAGGAGCATAACATGTAATGTGTAGGCATTAAGGTACAACCACCACTAATTAAACAAGTAATCATGATCAGTTGGGATACATCTACTTAATAAAAATGGAATAATGACTAAAGGATGTTAGAGGGGATCAATCTACAAAATAACACAAGGAGTAAATATGATATATGTAAAATGAAGTTAAATGGTAAAGGCAAGATAACAGTTGGCAAGGAGAGCAGATATATTGCAGGATATTGCATGTAATGCAGGTGGTGCTTATCGGTTATGTATCCAGAAAGTTATATGCTGTAACAACCATTATGCTGTTGTCCCACTACCCACCTATCATGCAAAACAATTATACTCATCTCTCAAATTGCTGCCTGATGCACTTCAGAAAGGGACTTATCATTGTCAGTTTTTGGTACTTGCAACCATAAATAGTCTATTCTAAACTTAAAACTGTCTTAACAAAGCATCTGTTGTATATGAATGTACTTAATGCAACAGTGTAAACAATTATAAAATATCCTGTATGGTTTCCACTATATATTTTCCAAGACATACTCAGAAAAACTTTGTACTCAAAGAGTATATTGACAATGCCTACTTACACCCATATTGCAGATGTTTGGACCTACACTGCCACTGTAATATATATTGTGAGAGTAATCAAAAGAAATAATTTACATCCACATGACTGATAATAGAACATACAGACAGGTTAAAGAATTGTATCGTTTTTATAGCCATATATATATATATATATATATATATATATATACACACATATACACACACACACACACACACACACACACACACATATATATATATATATATATATATATATATATATATATATATATATATATATATATATATATGGGTCTACTACCGGAGATCGGAATTACACTATTTTGAAATCCGGTAGTAGATGCCCACTAACGCGAAAGTGCACTTCACTGAAAGTGCTCTTTTGCGAACACCACTTGAATGAATGGTACAGACCTTAGGGTTAGGGCTTGGGTAAAGGATAGCGGATAGCTAGTAGGGCTATCCACTATCCTTAACCCAAGCCCTAACCCTTAGGTACATGACTACCACAGCACAGTGGAGGAAATTGTATGTCCTCCACGATGCAGTAGTCACGGACCTATGTCCTCCACTGTGGTGCGGTAGTCAATGACCTTAGTGTTAGGGCTTGGGTTAAGGATAGTGGATAGCCCTACTAGCTATGCTTAACCTAAGCCCTAACCCTAAGGTCTGTGACTACCGCTCCACAGCGGAGGACATTGCCCATTTGTTCTAGTGGTGTTAGTGAAAGTGCACTTTCGGTGAAGTGCACTTTTGCGTTAGTGGGCATCTACTACCGAATTTCAAAATAGTGTAATTTCGATCTCCAGTTGTAGACCCTTTCAAAATAGTGTAATTTTGATCTCCAGTAGTAGACTCAAATATATATATATATGGGTTCATATCAGATAAACGACACGTTGTTCCATCGACAGCCGGCAGATGGACTTCAATTAACCGACACGTCAAAACAACGAAAACTAACATAAGCGAAACTCACTCAACCGACAAGTCTAAACTACATACTAGCACTAAACAACACATACCTGCAAGTACAATCACTACCACAAAAACACATACACAACTACATACATACTCGCTGCTACCTCGATATACACCTCATACACTCCACACCACAACAACAATAATTAAAAAACAAAACGGATCCCCACTCCAAACACCACACACACAACACAAGCAAACCAAACTCCTACCAAAGCAACACTAAACCTGACATGCACACCTATCGACAACCCTGACCCAAACCCTAACCCTAAGGTCCGTCACTCGACACTCACCTAACCCGAGCCCTAACCCTAACTCACTTAACCCACCCCTAACCCACAAGATATCACTACTACACACTTACCCGACCCGAGCCCTAACCCTAACTCACTTAACCCACCCCTAACCCACAAGATATCACTACTACACACTTACCCGACCCGAGCCCTAACCCTAACTCACTTAAACCACCCCTAACCCACAAGATATCACTACTACACACTTATCCGACCCGAGCCCTAACCCTAACTCACTTAACCCACCCCATCCCCACAGACCGTGTACATAGCACACTTACCTTACTCGCACCCTAACGTCCGTCACTACTGCATACATACACATCCCTTACACATTTCGCTTACCTCCGCGTCGGTGTCGGTTGACTGACTTTTGTTGATTTCGGTTTTCGTTCCTTTGACGTTCGGTTAACTCACGCTCGTTGGTTTCAGGTTTCGTTCCTTTCACGTTTCGGTTACTTGAAGTCCATCTGCCGGCTGTCGATGGAACGACGTGTCGTTTAACTCATAGGAACCCATATATATATATATATATATATATATATATATATATATATATATATATATATAAATAAAACTGCTAATAAGAAGAATAAAAGTATAAAAAATAAAAACTTCAAAACTGATAAAAATAAAAACTGAACTAAAGAAAATAAAACACAGACACCAAACTGTTGATTAAGCTTTCGCTCATATTAGATAAAAGAGCTTCTTCAGAATGAACAAAGAACAACAGTTATAAATTCAAATAAGAATAGAATAATCATGTGCTCATGCTAGAGCCAATCAGAGGAAATGCATATATAAATTAATAAAACTGATAAGCATATATTAACATAATATTAAACAGAAGCCAATGAATAACAAGAGAATAATAAGAAAATTAAAATGAAAACCAAGAAAGGGCACAATAAAATAATCATCTGTACCATTTAAGTGCACACTTAATGTTAACATTTTCATTTAAACCTGGAAAAACTTCAGCATTAACCAATAACTGCCATTTCAATCCTCTGAGATCTAAAAATAATTCCCAGTCCCCAAAAAACAATCAATTTGTTCAAAAAACATAAAATGAAATTTTGAGAAATTGGTACAATAAGTACTATGTATGGCAAGATCATTATTCAAGTTGCAGGATCTAATAGCTACTAAATGTTCTTTAACTCTATCAGACAGTTTTCTGGTGGTTTTACCAATATAAAAACAGTTACATGATGCACAAATTCCAGCATAGACAACCACAGACGAGTGACAATTAAAGTTCTTGTTGAAATTAATTTCGTAATTGCAATGAGGAAAAGTATAATAAGAGCCAGTGAAGATATAAGGACATACTACACATTTTTTACAATTGAACATACCAGTAGTAGAAGAGGACAAAAGTGTATTAAAAGTATAAAAAGGGGAATCTCTGTTTTCAAGACACATACGAATGGTCCTAGTTCTTTTATAAGAAAATAAGGGAGAAGAACCAACAGCAGATAACATATGGTGAGAGTCCTTTAATATGTCCCAGTTATTGGAGATAATTTCTCTGATGGAGGACATATCTCGAGAAATAGGTAATGGAAAACTAAGAGACATGTCAGAGTTCATAGAACTGTCAGGTCTGGGTTTAGGTTTACGTTGAAAACCATACAGCAAAATAGGTAGGTGGGAAATGTATCTGTTAGAAGCAACATCATCAAAAATAGTTAACTAAAGACGGGAAAGTTTCTTAAGAGAAACAACTGTTTTAGTAAGGCAGCTTGGGTATAAAATTCATCATCATGACTAACTAGTCTGGAAGTACAAATAAACTGGCTACGCACAATGTTTTTCTTCATAAAATAAGGATGAGAGCTAGTAAAATCTAAAAAGTTATTCTTATATGTGTCTTTTCTGTGTTTAGTAGAACAAATATCTCCAGAAGGAGTAGTGTAAATCCTGGTATCTAAGAATGTAATATTATTACCACTAGCTGATAAAATAAGATTCTAAAAACCAACGCTATCTTTAATATCAGAAATAAAAATATCTAAAGAAGACTGATTACCATGCCAAGCAAAAAAAATATCGTCAATAAATCTCTTATAGATATGTACCAGATGGAAATTGTGTAGATGCTTAAGCTTTTCTAATTCCCAAGTGCTAAGTACAATGTTAGCAAAGGATGGAGCAAGAATAGAACCCATAGCTATACCTTTAATTTGTTTATAAATGCGATTGTTAAAGAAAAAGAAATTATTGTTCAAAACTAAGTTAACAAGTGTGCATAAAGTATTAATCTTAGTATGAGAGAAGTTAGTGTATTTGTTCAAAAATGTTCTAAAAAACTGTAAGCCTTCTAAATGGGGAATACTAGAATAAAGACCTTCAACATCCAAGGTAACAAAAATACAATCAGATAAATTGTCTTTCTTAAGATATAAATCATTAAGAAAAGCCCATGAGTCTTTTAAGTAATAAGTAGTAGCTTGTACCAAAGGGTTAAGGATAGAATCCAAAAATTCAGCAATCTTTTCAGTTTTATTTTTTTTATTGGAAATAATATGTCTGAAAGGAGGGTCTAATGTGTTCTTATGAATCTTGGGAATACCAAACAACTTACCTAGGTTAGGAGAAGGGCCAGACATAAGCATATATTCATCGAAAGAGATAGCATTGGTTAAGTGTAGTTTTTTAAAAATTCTATCAGTGTTGGAGAAATGTTTATGTACAGTTTTGATATCTATACATTCAAAAAAAGCATTGTCAAGTAAAGTGGACTCAATTTTTTGAACATACAAATCTTGTTCCATGAGAACCAAACCATTTCCCTTGTCTGCACGCATAATGCGCAAAGTTTTGTCTCTGGAGAGTTCAGATAAAGAAATCCTTTCAGAATGAGACATGTTGAACCATTTATTGGTGTTGTTGGAATGACACAAATTCCTCAAGTCTCTTTCACAAACTTTTAAAAAAGAAAGAATGGAACTATGTAAAACAGGGTTAAATCGACTTTTAGGTTTGAGTGTAGAAATGTGGTCTGAAACATCAGTATCATGAGAAGTGTCACTAGATTCAGAGTTATCAGAATCAATAACGTTCTGGTTGTGTGCAGGAGGGTCAGAATGAATAAAACGCAAATTAAGTTTCCTGGCATAAAGTTTCAAATCCAAAAGTAAGTCTGGTAAATGCGCACATTGTGCAGGGATAAAATTAAAACCTTTATGCAGGAGCTGCAGTTGCTGTTCAGAAAATGTTGAAGGTCTTTATTCTAATATTCCCCATTTAGAAGGCTTATAGTTTTTTAGAACATTTTTGAACAAATACATTTGAACATACTAAGATTAATACTTTATGCACACTTGTTAACTTAGTTTTGAACAATAATTTCTTTTTCTTTAACAATCGCATTTATAAATAAATTAAAGGTGTAGCTATGGGTTCTATTCTTGCTCCATCCTTTGCTAACATTGTACTTAGCACTTGGGAATTAGAAAAGCTTAAGCATCTACGCAATTTCCATCTGGTACATATCTATAAGAGATTTATTGACGATATTTTTCTGCTTGGCATGGTGATCAGTCTTCTTTAGATATTTTTATTTCTGATATGAAAGATGGCATTGGTTTTTTGAATCTTATTTTATCAGCTAGTGGTAATAATATTACATTCTTAGATACCAGGATTTACACTACTCCTTCTGGAGATATTTGTTCTACTATACACAGAAAAGACACATACAAGAATAACTTTTTAGAGTTTACTAGCTCTCATCCTTATTTTATGAAGAAAGACATTGTGCGTAGCCAGTTTATTCTTCTCCCTTATTTTCTTATAAAAGAACTAGGACCATTCGTATGTGTCTTGAAAACAGAGATTCCCCTTTTTATACTTTTAATTCACTTTTGTCCTCTTCTACTACTGGTATGTTCAATTGTAAAAAATGTGTAGTATGTCCTTATATCTTCACTGGCTCTTATTATACTTTTCCTCATTGCAATTACAAAATTAATTTCAACAAGAACTTCAATTGTCACTCGTCTGTGGTTGTCTATGCTGGAATTTGTGCGTCATGTAACTGTTTTTATATTGGTAAAACGACCAGAAAACTGTCAAATAGAGTTAAAGAACATTTAGCAGCTATTAGATCCTGCAACTTGAATATAATGCTCTTGCCATACATAGTACTTATTGTACCAATTTCCCAAAATTTCATTTTATGTTTCTTGAACAAATTGGTTGTTTTTTTGGGGACTGGGAATTATTTTTAGAACTCAGAGAATTGAAATGGCAGTTATTGCTTAATGCTGAAGTTTTTCCAGGTTTAAATGAAAATGTTAACATTAAGTGTGCACTTAAATGGTACAGATGATTATTTTATTGTGCCCTTTCTTGGTTTTCATTTTCTTATTATTCTCTTGTTATTCATTGGCTTCTGTTTAATATTATGTTAATATATGCTTATCAGTTTTACTAATTTATATATGCATTTCCTCTGACTGGCTCTAGCATGAGCACATGATTATTCTATTCTTATTTGAATTTATAACTGTTGTTCTTTGTTCATTCTGAAGAAGCTCTTTTATCTAATAAGAGCAAAAGCTTAATCAACAGTTTGGTGTCTGTGTTTTATTTTCTTTAGTTCAGTTTTTATTTTTATCAGTTTTGAAGTTTTTATTATTTATATATATATATATATATATATATATATATATATATATATATATATATATATATATATATATATATATATATATATATGTTGTAAGAAAAGTGTTCAGATGTATGTACTTGCAAAATGAGGGGTATGGTTATGTCATATATACTAACATGCACATAAAGGAAGGTAAAACTCAAGTGCAGTCAATACTGAGTCCTTTGACAACTGGGTTGTGTGTGTATATGAATGTCATTTTATATATATATATATATATATATATTTATATATATATATATATATATATATATATATATATATATATATATATATATATATATATATATATATATATATATGTAGATATATATATATATATATATCTATATATATATATATATATATCTATATATATATATATATATATATATATATGTATATATATATATATATATATATATATATATATATGTGTGTGTGTGTGTGTGTATGATGCATGATGCATATAACACAAATGGATAGGAAGCCCAAACAAGACTTAGGCCAAACAAAATTACATACCAGCATGAATGCATAATAATATCAGCTACAGAGGCAATGTATCAAATGTCAGGTTATAATTAATTATAATGTATTTGTGGGAATGCAATCAATCATGTAGTATGTGTCCCTACTGCTGCAACTGCTACACCATATATGTTGAAATAAAAAAAGACTATCATATGTGAATGCAAAATGGCATCATGTTGTACCTGACACTTAACCCTAATGGGAGGCTTGTTAAACATATCAGTAATACCTGTATAACAGCACATGAGTAATACCTGTATAACAGTACAGTAACATAACCACACCCAGATGAAGCATTAACCTGCATTAGTGAGTGACATGTTGAAGATTTACATTGCACATACACCAACTGTACACTGGTCTTGGACAAATTTTGTTTTCCTCCACATGTAGGTCAACAACTCTATTGCATGTTCATTTTTTCAAAAAAGAACACAGGACAACTATTTCATAACTTTGAATACTTAATGTTCTGTGTGCTAAATGGTGTGCATCTAATACATTGTTATCCTGACCATGCTCATAAGGAAGTACAGAGATGACTACAATAGCTTCAACTACCCAATGCAAAACCACAAGAAAGTATTATAACAAAGACCCACTCACATTCATCATGTGACAATGTTTTAGCATGGCACACATCAAGAAATGAAAAAAGGTGTCATTTCCTTTAAAGCCTTGTATCTTGAACAAAATAGTAAAATTGGTATGTAAATGTCTTCATTAAGTTGTGCAACATAGGTGAGAATTTTGTGTGAGTTAGATAATGCATGTGAGCATTCTCTGACATATTCAGCAGTTACACCTTGCCAGATTCAAACATGTGTCTGCACCAAGCACAATTTCCCTTAAGAGCACACAGGGGAGCACACTCCAGACCTGAGGGTGGACTCTCTCTCTCTCTGCTTCTCTCTCCAGGCCTCAAGCAAGACTCCACACTGACCACTTTGTAGCTCATTGTCCCTGTTCCAGGTATCTGACACATGCACTTGGATATTTGATCTTCACACTTACACACACACACACACACACACACACACACACACACACACACACACACACACACACACAAACACACTCACACACATGCACACAGACACACTCACACACATGCAAATGCACATGCACACACACACGCGCACACACACACACACACACACACACACACACACACACACGCCTGGGAAAGGTTGGCACAGATTTACCAGCTGTACCCCTTCTGCCCAGACTATAAGGAAATTACACTGCTACCAGTCAGACACTCTAAGGCTGTTACAAGGGTGCCCAATTATGCTGAGCAAAATTAATACTGATACACATGATAGAGTTTGGCCAAAGCAGCAAGGCTTTCAGGAGCAGCCACAGTGTCACTAAAATAAGCATAAGTACTCTTAAGATGTTAAAAGTATTCTCTAATACCAGCCATAATGAAAGGTATAGAAATATTTAATATTAAATAATAAAATAGAAAACATGAGAACACAGAATATCTAGTTACAATTAACACCAGAGTTTCAGCCACAGGAGGTATAAAAAAATAACACAGTTGGGTAGAATCATACAGATGCATAAAAACAATACTTAACTAATATCAATATATTTTGCTGACTGACTAAAGAATTGCTGTTCCCTGGTCAGGTTACTTACTACAGCAAGGCAAGATGATAAGTGTTGAGTTGCTGACTACAGCAAGGTAAGATGAGGTGTGAGGTTGTATGAGACATATGTGAGAGATATTTCCTGTCAGGTTCCAAAAAACAAAGTGCTGCTGTAAGAGTGGTATCATATATGTCACTAATATCTAAAGAATCATTTCAGTACTGGTTATAAAATGACATCACATCTAGTCACTCTGGTACAATACATACGCAGAGCTTTGCTAAGATCTGTTGTAGCATCTGAAAGCTATAAAACTATTTCAGAAACTTCCACCCTTCCAGAGTAGCAATTAGTTCATCCCTAAGGACAATATAGTAGTATACCTAGTCTTGATTTCCCCAGACATCTTTGTCTCTGGCTGCAATCAGACTTGTAAGATAAAATCTCTATGGCCTAAATCAGCCCATTTAATTTTTAACCTATTTTCAAAATTAGTGGATTGATATTAACCTCCTCCTCTCAAGAATTATCTGTTAAAACATCTACATTTAATTAATTATAATAATATTGTCTGGCATGTATGTAAATCTCTTTTCTGTCCAATAGGACCCGCTGTTGATGCATTTTAACACACACAACTTTATAAGTACATTTCAACATGAGCATCTGTATGAATCAGTGTGATAGTCAAATGCATCAAATTCTTTACAAAACTCCAGCCAGCTACACTGGCATATGTTACACATGCACTGCCCTACTTTCCCTGGTACAGTTGCCACTACCTCATATCATCAAAGACAGAACATAATTGAAGGCATGGCAATTGGTTATTTCAGCTAAAAGCAATGGAAGAGCTCTCTCTCACTGTAATTTTACACATTCCAACTGTGGTTGAAGTCATTCATCTTTAGAACTAGAGTCACACACACTTATACTTCGCAGTCATTGCGGGTTTTGAACTCCTACCTATCTAAGCACACAAGCTGCAGAATATTGCAACAACTGCATGTACTACGGAAGACGTCTGACTACAAAAATGAGGCAGGGTATATTTGAAGACATGACATCATCATAGTGCTGCAAGGCAAATGTATGGCTTTAAATTAGTTGAAAGAGTAGTGTTATGTCTCTTTGTTTCAAAATCTTGAATACCATTAAATGTATCCACTCACATGTGCTACATAATACAGTCATTCTTGTGAATGTAAGAACGCACACATGCAAAATACTTAGACAATGCATAAGGCATATTACAAGGGTGAGATAAATCACATTTCAACAAATGAGCTCATCAGTGTTTAGCAAAGAAGTTGTATGAGATAGAATGGTAGAAAGTAGTGAAAGTGCCCTCTACAGCTATGTGTCTACATATCAGATCTGTGGGTAGCAGCATTCCTATATGTACATTCACATTCACATACTGACACAACTAACTCCATTAATTAATAAATAGATTTGAACTAACTACCCAACAAAGATCACAAACTAGACAACATGTCAAGAATCAGAAGTCCGACACAAGAAGTTTGATTACAATTGTGAGATACCACACACTTAAAGGGATATCAACATTCTTTTCTTAAGGTGGTGTATGTGCTAAAATGGATTGAAAGTGGTGAGAGAACCCACTCCTACTGTGAAGCTACACATCAGATCTGCAAGTGAAGCCATTCCTACATAGCACTAGAGATACATGCACACTCAGAGTAGTCAGTCAAGGCTGAATTCAAACCACCTGCCTATCTAGTTTCACATTTTTGAAAACATAGAATCAACTGCAAGTATCACAGAGGAGTCTGATTATAAGAGTGAAACAGAGCACATTTAAAAGGATGACTTCATCAGTGTGTTGCAGAACGGGTGTTTTGACTAAAGCTAGAAGAAATTAATGGAGGAGCTCTCTCCCGGCCTAAATGTTTCTTCTGAGTGGAAGTGTCCACAGCAGATGTGTGGGTAAAGCCTGTCTTACCTAGTATTACAAACACTAACACTCATGCCATTTCTACTGTGTTGGATTTGAACCACCCATTTATCTAGTTAAACAATCTAGAATACACAGTGCCAACTGCAAGGAGCACAGGACACATCTTATTTTAACTGTAATACAGAGTATATTTGAAAGAATCACCTTATCAGCAGCATGTTACAGAGATTATGTCTTTGATGAAACTGAAAGAAACTGGTGGAGGATGCACTCTCCCAGTGTAAATGTTTCTCCTGACTGGAAGTGTCCACAGCAGATGTGTAGGCGCAGCCCATACTGCCTAGTGCTACTACTACCCGCACTCATATCAGTTCCACTTTGCTGGATTCAAACCACTCATCTATCAAGCTGCAAAGTCTAGAATACACAATATCAACTGTAAGCGGCACAGGAGAAATCTTACTTTCACAGTGAAGTAGAGCACATTTGAAAGAATCACCTTATCAGCATGTTGCAGAGATGATGTCTTTGACGAAACTGAAAGAAACTGGTGGAGGATGCACTCTCCCAGTGTAAATGTTTCTCCTGACTGGAAGTATCCACAGCAGATGTGTAGTTGCAGCCCATGTTGCCTAGCACTACTATTATTCACACTCGTATCAGTTCCACTTTGCTGGATTCAAACCACTCATCTATCAAGCTGCACACTCTAGAATACACAATATTGACTGTAAGCGGCACAGGAGAAATCTTACTTTCACTGTGAGGTAGAGCACATTTGAAAGAATCACTTCATCAGCATGTTGCCGAGAAGATGGCTTTGATGAAACTGGAAGAAATTGATGGAGGAGTACTGTCACAGAATAAATGTTTCTCCTAAGTGTAAAGTATACATCAGATCTGTTGTTGAAGCCATATCTACCTAACACTAGAGAGACACACACATATACATATACACACAAACACAAATATACATCGTCATACTAGTTCCATACTGCTGTATTCGAATGACCTACTTAGCTAATTATGCAATACATAGCACACAATATCAACCATAAGTCCCACAGGAATTTCACATCATTTGTATGTGTTGGAATGCAGACATACATTTACAGTATGTAGTGGATAGACAGCATCACAGTTAGTCATCATATCACCAGTGAAACAATCCATTGCAACATACTCAAGTAATGCAAGTCAATAAACTTACTTTCTTTTTTTTTTTGAAACACAGCTTCTGAAGCATGCTGCGAATAAGCTCACTTTTACAACCGATGGCAAGTATTAGCATATGCATAATTATCATCTCAGGTTTTGAACTTAGAAATGGGATTAGCAGCCTTCGATGGCTGTCCCCAACAACATTCATGCAAATGTGGAGTATAATTATTTGAACAATTATCATTCTAATCCAGTTCAGAATAGATGTGAGTTATGTTATTGTCTGTGCCATCTGGTGACTGTCCATGGATTTGAGGTATGTCCTCCTTATGCAATTGTGTATTTATATGACATTCCTGAGCACTGCAGTCACTACAGGATAACATGCATGTAAGTGTCATTATTAAAAGACTTCAGAAAATGAATGGCAATGCAAAATAATTTGTCCTATCACTTCGTGTTTAAAACAGCAATAGTTTTTATGTGCCCAGTGTAATATGCTTGTTAACCTATAAATCCTTGATTATACCCGATGTCTTGCACTTATTTCTGGGAAGGTATGAGCATTTTGGGGCTGATTCTAAACCCCATTAGGGACTGGGTGTGTTAATTCTGGTGGAGTCATGAATGTATGCATGTGTCCACAGAACAGAAATTAATGAGAAATTATACTGTTCAATATTTCTAGACTTGAGGTTGGCCACAGATACTTGTCAGTCTCCACAGACAGTCTATAGATATGATAAATAGATGATCAAACCTCAAAGGAAGGCAAATATTAGGTGCCAAAACATGCACACACACACACACACACACACACACACACACACACACACACACACACACACACACACACACACACACACACACACACACAAATAATTGAATGGACTGTGGAAACTATAAGAAGCAGGGAAGTATGTGTGCATCATCCTTCATAATAGCAGTTACAAATAAAACATCCCATATGGTGAACATTCAGATCTGCAGCCTGTTCAACATTTGATAATAACTGTCTCCTTATAGTGCTTTCAGCCTTTCTTTCTTTCTTTCCCTCTTTTTCTTACTTTCCATAACACAGCGAGGAAAACAATAGTAGCATGAGGGGAAGCAGAGTAACGTGGAAGAAGGCAAAAACTCACCAGTTTTACCATAACATGCAAATTATCATTATCACAAGTTACGGTTGCTGCTCAGTGCCAGGCATCTCACAAAGCTGAGGACAAAAATTGGTGAGACAGACAGGGGGAAAAGAGAAGGAGGGAGAAGGGGAGAGACAGACATAAAAACATTTTTGTTTATGGGCTATTTCTAGTCAAGTTGTAGTGTTTTAATCTGAGATTTGTCATCATTCTACTATGTGCAATAAAATGCTTCCAATATGTAGGAAGCAGGGGTAAGAGAGTAGAAACATGATTAAGACATAAGCAGGGTAATGGTGAGTTAATAACATATACAGCCAACAGTATTACACATGATATTAATACGGAAAAAAAACCCTAAATACTCTTTGACATACATCTAGATTCAAACCCTTGAAACTATGCACAAAGCAGTCTTTAGACATGAGAACTATCTGAGCACACAAGATAGGAACTCATATGTCAGATAGTTAAAATCACACAACTGAATGGACAGTGACAAAATACTGAAGCAAGGGAGACATCACAGTAGTGAAAAGTGTTGCATTCCATAAGGTGTACATTATGTCCAGCAGCCTAATAAATACATTAGGGTAACTGTCTTAAAATAGTGCTGTCGGTCTGTATTTCTACAGCACAGTGGGGATAAGTACATTTGAGTGATGATAGTGCAGTTGAATTGAAATTTGTCTCCTTTTGCATAGGATGTGATATGCCATTTACTTTCACTCAGAATTGGTGAGCAATGCCAAGTGTCGTGCAAATGTTGAGGACGAAATTTGCAGACTTTTTTATGGGCTATCTCTGGCCATGTGTATTTGATGTGATTCTATTGTCAGACCAGAGTAAACATGTGAAAAATGGTTGATGGGATAGTGATAAAAGTGGAGAGTAAGCAGAAGGTAGGAGATGGGAAGGGGGATGAATAAAGGAATGTGCAGAATGGTAGTGGGAAAGCACCATAGCTCTATGATAAATGTATACTCGCATCAGAAATTTTATGAATTTGGATAGTCACCAAATCAGGACTGGGTGAAAACAACTGAATACTGTTGTATGGCCAATTGGAAAAAAATCATATTTCTTAAGCAGTCAAACAGGCTAAGAGGAGAGTTATGTATGGGCTATATATATATATATATATATATATATATATATATATATATATATATATATATATATATATATATGGATCTAGGGCATTTGATCGAAAGATCAAACGTCCAAATCCATAACTACCCAACACACTTTAACAAAAGCGCTTTCATCGAAAAAGCGCTTTTGTTAAAGCATGTTAATAAAAAAAAAAAAAAAAAAAAAAAAAACACTACATTTACATTTCCCCCACTCCCCCTACTATAATATTCTCCCTCCGAGACCGCACTACACTACAGTGGGGAAAAGGGAATTTTCCGTTATCAGCACCGTAGTATGGCCTCGGCAACAGGCATACTTACGCGAAAGTGCTTCTTCGGTGAAAAGCACTTTCGCGTAAGTATGCTTGCCCTAAATGGATTCGGACATTTGATCTTTCGATCAAACATCTTAGATCCATATATATATATATATATATATATATATATATATATATATATGTGTGTGTGTGTGTGTGTGTGTGTGTATTTGTGGGACAGGTGCCAATTTTTTAATATTTATTTATTTATTTATTTTGCAGGGAGACAGGATTATTGGGAAAGGTAGTTAGGAAGGAGAGGGTAAGGTTGGTTGGCTAGGTTAGGTAGCAGACACAGGCATATAGGACATACAAGACTGATAGGGCTGGTGAGAGAGATATATGGTTGAGTGGGAAGAAAACTATCTACTGAAAGCTAATTGCTATGGGTGGGAATTTAACCCACTCAAAGCTAAGTTGATTTATACATTACCTAACAAAATGATCAAGAGGTATTGCAGCAGGCATGTATAATATCTCTCTCTCTCTCTCTCTCTCTCTGTATATATATATATATATATATATATATATATATATATATATATATTTATATAGGTAAGGTATGCCTACTCAATTATGTGAGTATCAAGCTTGTATGAGTTGATGCCCTGAAATTTGGGAAAATTTACCAAATGTCAGATGCATTATGATCTTACCTGCAGTCATACTTAAACCATACTTACTCCATGCCTCTTTGAGGAGTGTCAATAGTTCCTAATGTGCCTCCTTGTTTCTATGTCTTCAGTATCTGTATAGAAAACAAAACAGAAAAAAAAAAGTGTATTGCCTGGCCATTCCATGTTATTGCATTAGCTGGAGATGTGTCACTATACTTATGCAACTCAGGGGTGTCAACATTTCTAAATTCTCCCTCCCATCAGTTCAGAAAGTCCTGTTTGCACCTCTTCATGAGACTATAATGGTGATGATATTGTTCACCAGTGCATAAAATGCCAGTTAAACTGATGATAGCCTTGGCCAAGTCATCCCAAGCTTCAGCCTTCTACTGAGAGCTAGTATAGTCCTCCAGCAGAAGCCCGATGTTAAAACACTTTACATGGGGTGCCACAAAGATCCTGGACTCCTCTTGACACTGCCTTTGGGTTCTACTTTAAGCACCAACCTCATCTTCACTTGCCATGTCTTCTGAAGAATGCCTAGAAATATGGCAGTGAATTATTGCCCAGTATATATCTCACATGTACCAGCCTGTGCACAGCAAAAGACAACGTTGCCAACTCAATTGAAAGAACACAAAGTGTCTGGCAGAGAAATTGGATATGATTCCTTAAAATATACTGCTGATATGAAATATGGCAGTGAGACTTGGCTATGTGTGATACTCCGTTTATTTATACAAGCTCCACTGTGAAACCTTCATATGCTTTTTGAGGATGGTATGTTAATTACATTTCAAAGGATATATTGTCACCTCTAGTCATGTTTTCTGTTATGGTGGATGGTAATCAAACATACATTTAGGGGTAATATATAATTATTGATGATGGTATGGGTAAGGCCAATCTATATCCAAATGGGATAGGTTATTTTGGGCATAAAAAGGGAAAATGGCTAGCCTTAAAATTAGCAATCATTGGACAGAGTGTTGTTGCAAATTTCATTTTTGTAATTTCCAGTTGTACTTCATGTTAAAGTTCTAATAAAATATTGGGACACTGCTTACTCTGACCCCCTCAGTAAAATTAATTGCAAAATAGATTTAAACATTGCATTATCTTTGCTGTTGATCCAAACGTACTGTATTAACATCTTGAGCCAGAGAGAAAGTTAACTGACAGGTGTATTTTCTTCAATCCATATAGTCCAGTGGGCTGACAGAAGCACACCACTGCCAGTCTCATTTGCACTACTGACAACATTCCAAATTAAATTTCTGAATGTTTTCTTTGGGAACTGAATTATTATTCACCACTAGTGACTACTGAGAGTCACTGATACTCACTGCCAAGCTTTGCGCAAGGATGAAGCCACATAAAAAGAAAAAGGAAAAACATCTCTGTGTGATGATTTCTCAACTCTGTAGTCTTATAACATGAAAATGTGGACATTAGGGATCCCAAGTCTCATACAGATATCACTTTCTCTAAATATGAATATTAAAACCATGGCCTTAACATGAATAACTGATACAACTAACAATGCATGTCAGATAGAGAAAAGTATTTATGAGGTAGTTAAAGTATAGCATTTATACTCAAGCTTTGACATTGTAGCACTTGCTGTTAAATAATCTGCATAGTTAAACTAAAATTGTCTGTATTACAGGGCCTGAGAAATAAGTTTTTTACTGTCACACTGTGTGTAAAGCTTTATAGTTAGTTATTAAGCACCTATTTGTTTGTTCTAATTTCCTGCCAAGGAGTGTATTATATAACTGATGTGTTTGCAGTTAAAAGCATTCTGTAGAGTCTCCTTGCTCTTTTATCTGCTTAAAAACATTCATTTTGTGGCTCGCTGCTGTGATAAACATTTCTGTAGTGTTTACTGTCTAAAAGAGTGTAGGCTACTAGCTTTAGTGTTGTCTTCACCCTCCCTCCCTGTTGGTATCTTGCTGTTATACTTGGTGGCTTTGCGGTTGCCTGCCCCTACTATAAATTTGATCTGGGACACTCCTCCCAGTCTAGTGTCATTAGCTCATTCTACCTAATACAGAGACAACATCTGAGAAGGCCAACCCACTTAGTTTCTTTCCTTCTGTTCCTCCTTTTTCCCTTTCTTACAAAAAAAATGCCTGAATCTCCTTGTGTTTTGACTGTGCTTCTCAAACATTTTGGAAATATAGAGTATATTTTAGTGCATTTATTAAAACTGTATTTGCCTTAATATTGGTACAGCTCAAGTGCTCTAGGTTGTACTGCATCTGAATTGTTTTAGTGTGTTTTAGCTGTTTTTCTGTATATATAGACTTTTCTGTATATGTAGACTTGCTACTTATTCTACTGTATTACTGCCTCTTAAATTGCTTTTCAGTTGTGCACTTGCCTTGCTTCATTTAAAAAGTTTTAAATTGCTCATTTTGTAGAGTTCTAATTGCATTTACTGTTTAGGGCTACACACTCAAGTGTGTTAGCCTTTTCTATGTTTATTTACTGTATTATTGCATTGTTTAGTCTGTTTTAACCAAAAAGAATACTATCTTGTTTGCTCATTCCCCGCCTTTCATAGCTAGTATAGTCCAGATCCCAGGCTTTGCTGGTTTCAGGACTTTATTTTATGTGTTCAGAGCTCTCCCGACCTTGCTGTGGTAGAGGGAAGTCCTATTGATTACAAGTGGGAGTGGTGAGCATTGTACTACCTATATAACACTAGGGAAGTGGTTTTCAGCTCTATAATTGTAAATGTTATTAGCCATTTTGGGCTGATTTCTATCCCTTTCCACTTTCTGGCTTAAAAATGCATGTGTTTGTGCATTTTTCACATCGTGCAGCACCAGGGGGCTATGGTTAAACTATTTCAGGTGCCAGAAATTCTCATCTTCAAATTTTCCCTAGAGCTAGCTGGTTTCTCAGTACTAGCACTAAAATCTGAACCCCTGTGACTAGCACTTGCTCTAAAACCTGCAGGAAAGCACTAGGAAGACTTAAACTGATACAAGCACTCAACTATCCTTGTTATTAAGGAGAAACTAATAGTAGGCACTAAACAGCCTATAATTGCAAAGCACCTTGCAAAAGTAAAGGAAAACAGCTCTTGTAGTTTACAAAAAAGCACCTAAATAGGCATGTCCAAGGGTCAGCTTCCATGATTTCTCCTGTCTGCCTGGTGAATATGGGCACACTGGGGCAATGCAGCAACTGCCTCATGTACACAGACAACCCTCTCCTCCTACCACCCAACACTACAACCTGTGAGAGATGCACTTACATAGCCAAACTGGAAGCAAAGCTCTCTCCAGCCAAGATTGTGCTAGACAGTCAAGAGGAGAAGGTTAACACCTGCATTACACCTCAAGCAACACATAGCCCTTCAAAACCCACACCATCAACACCCACACATAGCAACACTAAACCCACATATGTGGAGGCCCTTAACATTAACCTACCCAAACAACAAGGACCTCCGGAGCCAAAACACAAACAAACACCAGTCACAACCAAAGTGACACATAGCTCACAATACCAGTGTGCCACCCAACAACAGCCCCTAAGGCAAGACAATGTACCCAACACTTTATTTATAGGTGACTGTATAGTCAGGCACACTGATGTCCCACTCACTAGGCTGAGCAAGGAGAAAATTACAGTCAGCTGCCTGTCAGGTTCCAGGATCCACCACATAATGCATGCACTCAAGTCACTCCACAACAAGTACAAATACTACTCTGTCATTGTCCATGTTGGAGTGAATGACTTGAGATGTACCTCCCTGCTACATGAAAAGAGACATGGAAGAGCTCTTGGATCATGTGACCTAGACAGGTATGACCCTAGCCCTGAATAGCATCCTGCCTTCACCCAGAATGATACCACAGTATAAAGACAAAATGATTGACTTCAACAATTGGCTAAGCTTCTGGTGTTATTCAAAGGGGATCCAGTATCTGTCTGCCTGGGACGACATGATTGACAAACCACAGTGCTTTGCCAGAGATGGTCTGCACCTGTCACCCCTGGAATTCAGGTTACTGGCTAAAGCTCTTGCCACCCCTATAGTGCCTTTTTTAGGCAAGGTTCAAAGGACAAAACCACCACTGTAACAGATACAAGCATGCAAAATCTGAAGGTAATGCTACTCGATGCTAGAAGTCTAAACCTCAAAATGCACTCTCTCGAGGTATTCCTGAAAATGGAGAACATCGATATCTGTGCAGTAACTGAGACCTGGTTGAAGACTCCAGAAAGCACCCCTGCAATACCAGGCTACAACTCTTACCACACTTTTGGGCCACCAAACCAAGACCAAAACACTAAAGGTGGAGGAGTGTTAATATTCAGCAAGGATATTCACACCTCCAGACTAGTTGCCCAACACAATGCATCTGAAATTCTCCAGGTGAAACTAATACTAGGTAAGACTGCAATCCAAATTGTAGCTTGCTACAGATGCCTCACCATGCCCAAAGATTCTCACTACACCTTTCTAAACATACTGGAAAATATTAAGATACAACCAAAAACCCTAATACTGGGTCACCTACCCTGCCATTAACTGGGAAAGCTACTCAGGTACCAACACCTTTTCCCAACGGTTCTTGGAATTCATACATTCCAATGCCCTGGATCAACTAATCCATTGTCCCACCAGGGGCTCCAATATCCTAGACCTGGTCATTACAAACATGGGAGATAGATGCTCCACACCAGTGGTCACCTCCTCATTGGTCAGGTCTAACCATAAGAAAATCACTCTTGACATCCACATCCCACCCCCAGTAAGGAAACCTCCATAAAAAACTTCTACAAAGCTAACTTCATGCTACTTAAGTCAGAAGTGAAAAAACATCATGGCTCCCATGCAGAGAGGAGCTGAAAGTTCAACTGCTGAATCCTACACTAAGGCACTGTACGAGCACATCCACTTGTGCATGAATCGTGCCATCCTAAATAGAACCAAGACGCTCTCCTCCAAAAAAAGGAAGCCAATCTGGTGGTCCCCTGTCATAAACAAACTATACAATGGAAGGAAGAAACTGTTGCAGAAAAGAAGAAAATCCCAGGATGCAAAAAACTCCCTTGCCAGCCTCAGTAAGAAGCTGAGATCCCTCATAAAATCCTCCAAAGCTTATTGCGAAAATAAAATTTCCAAAGATTCCAAAGGCAACCACAAGGAATTCTATAGTTATGTCAAGAATCTAAATGGCAATGTTCAGATCTGCTCTGAGCTACAACAGAATGGCATTAAATATACTGATCCTAAGGATATTGCCAATATCCTGGCAGATCAATTTAGTGCCAACTTCACCCCCTCTCTCCCCCTAAAGAGCCCATCTCAATACCAAAAGATTGCCAAATTCCGGTAATCACAGCTACACAGGTAGAAACTGCACTCTGCAAAGTTAAGAATACAGCATCCATGGGACCAGATGATATCCCAGGCTGTGTACTACTTGAACTACAAAATGAACTAGCACCTCACCTAAGTGTCATGTTTAATCATAGCCTCACCTCAGGCTTTATGCCCACTGAGTGATGCACATCTACAGTTATCCCACTCCACAAGGAAGGATCCACCTTGGATCCCAGGAACTACCGTCCCATCAGTCTGAGGAGCCTGATCTGCAAGGGCATGGAATGCATTATCATGGAACTTATAAACAAAGATATTGGCAACCTTCAAACACTGGACCCCACCCAGTTTGGGTCTGTGAAGGGCTGATCCTGTCTCCTGAACCTGATTGACTTCTTCGAATCAGTCTCCAGAGCTGTGGAAGAAGGTAAGGCAGTCCACACAGCCTATCTGGACCTCGCCAAGGCCTTCAACACCATCCCCCACTCTGAAATCATAGATAAACTTACTAAGATGGGCATAAATCCCTACGTCACTCGATGGGTTGCCAACTGGCTTATTGACAGAATCCAGACTGTAAAAGTTGCCGACTCCAAATCCAGCTCCAGACAAGTGATAAGTGGAGTACCTCAGGGTTCAGTCCTGGGAACGCTCTTGTTTGGCATCTACTTCTCTGAACTACAGGACAACACTAAGGGACTCTGGCTAACAAGGTTTGCAGATGACTGCAAACTGGAAGCCATTATTGAATCCCCAAATGATGTGGATATTCTACAAAAGGGCCTTATAGAAACAGATGCTTGGTGCCAGAGCCATGGGCTCAAGCTTAATGTCAAGAAATGTATAGTTATCCCCTTTGGGAAAAAACATGTACCCATGAATTACCACATAGGTGGCAGTACACTAAACACCAAAAGTGTGATGAGAGACTTAGGGACACAGGTGGACAGTGGTCCCACCTTCGATAACCACATTAGCCACAACAGTCAGGAAATCCTTCTATGTGGCACACTTCATCACTAAGGGCTTTTCATCCAGAAAAAAGCAGGTCATTGTCCCACTGCACTCATCCCTCATTAGACCCATTATAGAGTACAATGCCCCATTTGGTATGTACCGCACAAGACATCTGCAACAACTGGAAAGGCCGCAGAAATACCTCACTAAAAGAATCACAGACCTAAAGCAGATGCCCTATGCTGACTGTCTAAAAATACTCCAGCTGTACTTTGTGGCATATCGTCTACTCAAAGGCAATCTTTGCTTAACATACAAGGCCATGTCAAACCCTGAGCTGTTGGACAGGCTCCACTTAAAGAAATCTCAATCCCTCAGAGCCACATGCTCCAGGGATCTTAGCTGTGTCATCACAATGAACAAAACATGCTGGAGGGATAGGTTCCTGACCCTGAGACTCCCCATACTCTGGAATATACTGTCCATATATGTCAAGCAGAGTGCCTCCTTGGCCCTCTTCAATAGGAACCTTGATGATTGGATGGGAGATAGGAAATTCACCCTGGGGATCATGTCAGTTGCCCTGCTAGACTGGGCCCAGGGAAGTAAATATTGTGGGAAAAAATATCTGGGGAATTGTTTGGCTAGGCTTGTATAGGCCCTAGGGCCTATAGCCTAGTACCAACCTATAAACCCATGAACCTATTTATATGTTGATTTTTATATAAATATTTTCAAATCCAGTTAATAATTCCATACTTGGTAAGATTTATTTTGCTTGTTGGCACACTGATGGAAGGTATTTATACTGAAGCGGTTACATGAAATAAGTATAGCGAATGCAAAATAAATCAATAAAAAAACAAATAAATAATATGAACTACAGTTCTTTGAAATGGAGATGAATTCTGGATTTGCACAACAAAGAATAAAAGCTTCTGTTTTCATGATATGTTGACCATGATGCTGTTTGGATTAGTTAACACATAATGGTTCTAATATGAACCACTGACTTCCTGAAAGCAGATGAGCTAAAAGGACAACAAATTGCCCAGAATATAGAAGGATGAAAAATTCAGTTTTACTTGTTTTTTTTTTTTGCAGGAGGCACACCCCCTGTGCCCCATTGCTCTGGACAAGACCTTCACCCCCCCCAACATATATATATATATATATATATATATATATATATATATATATATATATATATATATATATATATATATATATATATATATATATATATATGTATATATCAAAACCATGGTCACACTAATTTCAAGAAGGGAGGAATCTCACAAAACAAGTGAATCCTTGCCAGTACACTCATTGAAACTGCACCAGCAATGAGTTAATATGGGGAAATATGATCACCATCATACCTTTCATCTTTTTTTTCTATGTGCTAGTAAAACTAAAGCAATGTCACCTTGTGCAAATTTAAGGAAACTGCAGATGACAAGGGCCAATTCATTCCCATGGAGGATGCCAGGTCTTGTTCCACAAATAACATTCACCTTTTCTTTTTCTTTTTCTTCTGGCATCATTTCCATTGTGGAAACATTTTGGATGGGTGAAATGTATGTTTTGGTTTGATTTCATTGCTGTCTAGCGTGCTTCCCAGTCCTCTCAGCACCTCACCATCTTTCATTCTTCCTGTTACATCGCAGTCTTTATTTTTGACCATGAACAGTGATCTCTCAGTTTTAAGTCTTGGCTCATTTAAAGGGTCACTTTATGGCACAACCAGTATCAGGATCATTAGGAGAGTATGTGGGCAGCATATGGGTCCAGTGGCTAAGGATTCTAGATAATAGCACCAGGATGTCAGAGACATGTGGTGGGAGGGTGGCCTAATAGTTAAGGTGTTTGCCTTACAAACACAAGGTGCAGGGTTTGAGTCTCACAAGGGATAATTGGCTAGGCTTACAAGGGCCGTTAGCCTAGTACTAATCTATGAACCTATGAACCTATATCTAGTCACTGTCTGAATGGACTTTCTATTTTCTCCATTTTTCTGGGTTATTTTTCTTGGATACTCCAGCTTTCTTCCACCTTTATAAATACACTGATTGATGGATGACAGGATGCATTAAAATTGTCCATATACATTGCATTTACCTTTTTCTTTGTAGCTTAACTTACAATTGAAGAGTGTCTGAGAGACACCATATCACCTATGCAGTTAAGAAATCAGTTATAATTTACACATAATATTAAGCAGATTGGTTTGCCCAAATATTATGATCAGTATCTATTATTTGCTTCAGCCAGAAAAAAATAGGAACATGTCCCAGGAAGTCTGCATAGAACATAAAACCAAGGTAATTGCACACTGAATATTGTTAATTATACTGGTTATATACAGAATGCACAGTATGGAAAACCTAGTGAACTATACTGGTTATATACAGAATGTACGGTATGGAAAGACTTAGTGAACGCAGGACAAGTTGCATAAGTTTTATATATATATATATATATATATATATATATATATATATATATATATATATATAAAAACAGTCTTTAATGGTTTACTATTAGAATGTTGAAGCGAACTCCGTCAGCAGTACTGTTATCGAAAATGGAAGTTCAAAAATGGTAATATCGAAGACCAAAAGCCAACCTAGGAATGGTTTTAACATGGGTTGAGATAGGTGTTCAGTGTTATTCTGAACTACAAACCTCTCCCCTATCTCGACCCATGTTAAACCCTTTCCTAGGTTGGTTTTTGGTCTTTGATATTACCATTTTCGAACTTCCGTGTTCGACAACAGTATAATCGATGGAGTTCACTTCGACATTCTAATAGTAAACCTCTTTAACATCTTTTACAAAGAAGAAAACTCTGTTAAATTCTATTTACATAAAAGGAGAGTTCCCATTCTGTTTCTTGCAAAAGGGGTCAGCTATTGTATAAATCTGTATAATATGTCTACAGAGCATAACATAATATAGTCATTAAATGTTTAATTTGTTACATAACCACATTCATGTATGTTTAATACATGTAGCATGATAAAACATGTTTTAACATAATTATGTTACATTCACATTTTAATCTTCAAATGCTTATCATGAGCTTTTTATCAAAATGTAGTTATTCTCGGCATCTCCTATGGAGAAGCGCTGTGCTATTTTAATTTTATTGCAATAGAAAGATGAGTAGGGCCATTTTCATACCTCTGTCTAGAAAATGGTTGTACACTGTGAACCATATTACCTTCTTCCATTGCTTTTGTGACCTTTCCAAAATGTCCACCAGGTTGACTAAACATGACCTTTCCTTGATAAATCAAAACTGAGATAGGTTCAGTGTTTGGAGGTTCCTTATGTCCTAATTGATTTGTTCCATAAGTCTTTCCATGGTTTTTCATATAAAGCTGGTCAGACTTATGGGCCTTACTGGCTCATATCCTAGATCTCATATATTTTTTATTCCCATGTTTCAACTCGAAAATATAACCCTTGGGATTCAATAAACTCCATGTATGCTTTGTGCAAAGCCTACACAAAGTTTACGTGTTTGCACAGTGAGCAGCAGCAGTTAAAGAATATTCATGTAATGTCTCATCTCCAAATGTAAGCAAGCAGGGTTTTGTGGCTGCCAGAAAACTGTGTAAAGCAACACGGACAGTCCACTTACTTACATCAAAGCAAACTGGCTTAGCAGGATTGCGCAGAATGCCACAAGGACAGCCAGGGTTTTTCAGTGTGCCCAAACTTCATCTAAACACTAATACACTATAATGGTTCCTTTTGCATGTACCTTGCCAAACATCTGCAACAGCTGGACAGACCACAGGTGTTTCAGATCGAGAAAATACAGGTCCTACAAACCATGCCATGACGTACATGGATATACTGAAAGCACTGTTCCTGAAATCTGTATTGGAAAGGATGAGATGACTTGTGCCTTGACTTCAAGACCCTACTCTGATGTGTATACTGCAGATCCACAAATCATCAGAGCCTGTTGAGACAAAGATGGCGAAAGCAATGTCCCACATGCTGTTGTAAAAATGCACTCTTCATTGTCAAGCAAGTGCACACACACCCAGTTGACTGCAGTGAGAATAGAATCCCTACCTATCTATGCATGTAGACTACAGAACACAGTACTTTATGCATGGGCTACAGCTCAAGTCTGACGTGGAGTGTTTCAGACAACACTTTATAGCTACTGACATCAGCAGTGTCTTTTGGGGAGAATACAACAGAGTCCCACTCTGTAATGTCAACAGCTCTCACTCACACACAGTTGACTACTGTGAAAATAGAAACAAACCAAGAAGCACGCACGTGGGACAGAGTGCAAGGTCCAAACCAACCATGCGAAGAAACCAAAGAACGGACCAGCACAAGGATGCAGGCGAATAATGTTTATTATAAATTAAATACCATTAAACAAAATTAATAGTAAGCAAACCAGTTTTGGCTGAAAAAACAGCCTTCTTCAGTGCTGAAACAAAGTTCAATAAGTAGTTACCCAGCTTCCAACATCCTGGTCTTATATAGACCCTCATTTAACGAGATATAGCCAAAAAACCTATTGGATTGTATATACTAAGCCAATGTCATTAAAATCATAACATTATTGAAGTTTGTGAAGACCTACTTCAAAATAGTGAATTGAAAAGATGAAATAAAATAAAAGAATTATTAAAATACATTGCATGAAAAAACAGGTTAACATATTATATCATCTCATTTAGTCGAGGTTTGAACAAAGCCCCTAGCCTGGTTATCCACATTGTTCCCATATTGTTAAGTTTATTATGCCAACCTGCTTTGAAATTTCTATGCATTTGAATTCTGTCAATGATAGTAAATTTAAAGACAGCCGTAGGATGTTGAATGGTGTGTTTATAAAGAGCATAAGATAAACGATGGTTTCTAATGGCACTAAGATGTTCACTAATCCTCAGTTTAAATGGTCTGGACGTCTGACCAACATAGAATGAAGAACAGGTACATGTAGCTAAGTAAATAACCCAGTCTGAACTGCAGTTACCAAAAATATTAATATGATATACTTTAGATGTATTCCTGCTTGAAAATTCTTTAGTTTTCAGAATGTGTTCACAGGCACTGCAGTGGCCACATGGAAAACAGCCCAGCAATGGGTTACCAAATAAAGTAGTTTGAACAGGTATTGCTGGTGTATATCTCTTGTCATGTGTAAACCTCGAATGCATGGTCCTACCCCTCCTATATGAAAAAGCGTATTTATCTGGTAAAATATCATTCAAAAGTTCATGGGATTTGAGTATGTCCCAATGTCTGTTAATGATTCCTCTAAATCTAAATGTATTGTTCCCAAAAGTAGTAACAAATCTGATTGGCTGCCTAGGATTAGATGTTTCATGATGCTTCATGCTATGATGTTGTAATAAAGTGGGTTGTGTAACATGCTTAGTTTGCTCAGTGTTGTGAGAGATATGATGCTTGTTTCAGCACTGAAGAAGGCTGTTTTTTCAGCTGAAACCGGTTTGCTTACTATTAATTTTGTTTAATGGTATTTAATTTATAATAAACATTATTTGCCTGCATCATTGTGCTGGTCCGTTCTTTGGTTTCTTTGCATGGTTGGTTTGGACCTTGCACTCTGTCCCACGTCCGTGCTTCTTGGTTTGTTCCTGTGGTTTGCTGTTTCACGCTGGGGATGCCTGAGGTGCAGGCAACATCGTTTTTGACAGCTTCCGAGTCTTTTTGGATTATTTTCAGCTACAACGAATCCTTCTTTTGATATTGTGTATGGGAATTCTTGATTTTACTTGCCAAACTTTGGATTGTCTATTATCTTGGTCGGGTGTTCCAACTTTGGAGTATTATTTCTTCTATTATTGACTTTGGGCCTATTTTGGTGTCTTTCATACATATTTGTGCAACGGGAAGACGTTGAAGGCTGTGGCATAATTCTGTTTGTTTCTGGCTGAATTTTCCATCATTTATCTGGTTTCTGGGCAATAACGTTCACAATATTACAAGGCACTGTGGACTAGGGCATTTGGGCTAAATTTTATTTTGCCACCTGGACTGCTTGGATCACTGCAGGTTTATTTATTTAAACTTTACTATCATATGTGAACAATATTCTTTGTCGCATTACGCCTTGGGGTTATAAGAACAGTTTCCAGAGTTCTTCTCTAATTTTGTACCGTGAACTTGGGCGCAACCTAAAGGAGATTGTGATGCTCTAATGAACACAGCTTTTTTCTTTATCTACCAACATTTACTAACATTTTTTAACAAGGTACTGTGGACCAGGGTATACTTGTGCTTATGTTCACTTTGCAAACTCCATAGTTTGCTTTTTGGCAGGTTTATCTTAATTTTTGGATTTAATACTGACTGTTAACTGTGTTCTTCTGTGGATTTATGCTTGGCGTTATACCAACAGTTGTGAACATTTTTCTCTTATTGAACTATTAATATGGGTCCTTCTCATAGTACTAATTTTTGTAATTATAGGTTAATTCATCACAAACTAAGAGATGAAACATTGTTTTGGGACTTTATGGTTCTGTTTGAATGTCATTATATAACTAATGTTTCTTTTAAGTTCTATATATTAGTTAATTGTTTTTGGCCCTCTATATTGACACTGGCTGTTTTCTCTACTGACAAAGCATTATGGATCTTTTTAAGATCATTGATAATTTGTTTTTTTGATACTCTTGTGAATTAGATACCAGTGTTTTTTCCATAGACCTAACCAATGCACATGTTGTATGTACCTAGGTTAAGAAGGGATTGATAATTGTTATATATCTAGATTAGGGGCCATTATTAAGTACCTCATTTGACTTCTTAACAGATTTGTACTCCAGTTTATTAAACATCATAGGTATATATACAACAACATGGTTCAAACCCAGTTTTTATCCTACCTACATGTCTCTTTTAACTATCACTAATTGCATATGGTTTTGTACTGTAGTCATCTTAATTGTGGAACACATAATATATTTATGTGAGCCATTAACCTGAAGCCCCATACACTATATATTTTTTTGAATTGGTTTCATATAAGCTTTTTGGATATTCATCCAAATTGGTACATTCTTTTTATATCACTAGGGACGAAAGTCCATACATATCTATGGTTCTTATTATATCAATAGATTTTATATAAAACATGGGACGAATGTCCAGTTGGAATTTATAAGGATTTGTTTTTACAAATGACCTTTGGTTTGGGCTCTTTTCTTAATTATTGGTAGCAGAGACGAATAGTCAGCTACAATAATTATGTTATGTCCTCATGATATTATAGTAACTTATGTTCAATATTCAGACTGTATCATCTCATGCTTTCCATAATTGACCTTTTACATTACAGGAAGGTTTTTGGGCAGTGAGACGAATTGTCCACTATATTTACATTTCAATATTATATATACATTTGGTCACACCAATTATTATACTAATATAGTGGGGTTATTTGGTTAGTGGCTTGCTTTATGAAGGAATAATTCTTTCAAATTATTGTTTTTGATTATTTTTCCACAATTATCTGGTCATATACAGTATACAACCATATAGACAGAGAGAGAGAGATATATATATTTACTGTTTTTTATATTTTGAGACTTTTGTTCGGTAGGCTTAAGAACTTGGTGTTGTATATCACACATCAGTCTCAATATGGACCTTAATGGTATCTTGCAAGGTCTATCAGCTGACAAAGACAATTTTGAAGCATTTGGCTTCAATAATAGGGGGTCAACTAATAGCAATAACATTGATTGTGATTCCAAACAAAAATGTGGGTTCATTTTTCATAATTTGACGAAGAACATGAAACATCTTAGGTCTAACATCTGGCACTTGAAGTTATTCAAGGCCTATAAACTAAAAGACATTACATCTAGAGGTCTTAGGATCCATCTACAACCCCTAGTGGCCAATATTGATGCTCAGTTATCACAAGACTGGGCTTTGGCACAACATCAGGCCGCCATGTTGTTTGTCAATACCTTAATTGGGTATAATGAAAGAACTATTGAATCACAAATAGTTGAAATTAACAAAGTTTGTATGGAAGCTCAGGTATTTCAAACTGAAGCCTATTTCCAGGAACATATCTCCTCTTTGGCGAAATATTTGGCCAATTTGGAACAACAACTGATCAAGAGAAAAACACAGAAATTTAATCGAGATTTGTCGGATTATGACAAAGGTAAACCATTTGTTGTATCAAAGAATGTTAGGTTCACTGATAGAGTTAGTAAAAACAAAAGCAATCAAGGCAGAAAAAGGCCCAGGTCAATTTTAAGAAGGACAGATTCTTCAGTTAGTATGACTTCAGAGGATGAAAATTCCTCAGCTACTGATTATGATGTCCCCTCACATCAGGCGTCCCCTGCTGCTAAGCAAAAACAGTCTGACCCTTTAGACCCTTTAGACATAAGATATGCAGGGGGGGCAGAAAGCATAGAAACAGACACGGGAACACCCAGTTTACAGGTACTGTTGCAACAGATTGTGAAATAGTGAATAGTGTACATAATATTTCTTCTTTTGAACTATCATCTGTACATATCCAAGTACTCAATAAAGGTCTGAATTTCGTGCCCTCTGCACCAGTTTCTGAATTCAGTTTGTTAAATGATGTCAATGATTTCTGCAGATTGGTTAATCTTAAGATATTTTTTCAGACCAAGATTTCACTCAAAGATCTACTGATTTTAAATTTGGTAAATCAGACTTTGTACCGCCTATGGATAAACATGTTTCTATTTTTAAGGAATGTGTCATTAAGGATTTGCATTTTTCTAACAGATACATACCTATTCATCATAACCTTACTCAAGCTGAGAGACATGCTCTAACTGAACTTCAACTTAACCATCAAATAGTCATTACTCTGGCTGATAAAGGGGATGGTGTTGTTGTTATGGATCATAGTACATATAAAGACGAGGCCTATAGACAGCTGGCTCATACTCGCTTTTATATTAAGATGGTTGTTGATCCTACACCCAATTTTAAGGCACAAATAGATTATCTACTAGATTTAGCGATGGAAGAGGGGATTATTAGTAGTCAGACTTGTAAACAACGTAAAGTGGTTGAACCAATGCCCCAATATTTATATCTACTTCCTAAAATCCACAAAGATTCTATCAACCCCCCAAGGAGACCAATTTTCTCAGGTAGAGGCTCTCTTACAGAACCACTTTCCGCTTTCCTTACATATTATTTGAAACCACTTTTGGTTCATGTTAGATCCAGGATACAAGACACAACTGAATTTCTTAATATAATTCAGGATTCACAACTGGAAGCGGACTGGTGGTTATGCACTTTAGATGTGTCATCTCTATATACAAGTATTCCACATGATGCCAGTATCACTGCTATTTCATATTGGTTAAATAAATCTTGGTTATATTCCACTGGTTTCAATAATTTTTTGGTCAAGCTTACTGAGTATGTGTTATGTAAAAACATTTTCTGTTTTGATGGACAACCTTATTGGCAGATTAAGGGTACAGCAATGGGGGCTTCCTTTGCCCCCATTTATGCTGACCTGTTTATGGGATTTTTTGAGCAATCATTCATCTATGATGTGAACCATAATTTGCATATAAATGATCTTGACATCTGGAGGAGGTATCTAGATGATTGTTGGATGGTGTGGCGTGGGGATAAGGACCATGTGTCTGATTTTGTTAAGTATCTTAACAACAACCCTTGGGATATACAATTTACTTTGAATATTGAATATGAAGAGATTGTCTTCTTGGATGTTGTTGTTTCAAGACAGGTGAATCATACTTTAGCTACGCATGTACATAGGAAGTTTCCTCAGTATAATACATTATTACATGCATCTAGCTCTCACCCCCGCCACATCATCCAAAATATTCCGAAATCTCAATTTCTGCGTATGAAACAATACGAAGCCTGTGCACAAGACTTGTCGCACAGGTTCATTGATCGTGGATATCCCAAGCATCATATCTCTCACACCATTGAGCAAACTAAGCATGTGACATGACCCACTTTATTACAACATCAGAGTATGAAGCATCATGAAACATCTAATCCTAGGCAGCCAATCAGATTTGTTACTACTTTTGGGAACAATACATTTAGCTTTAGAGAAATCATTAACAGACATTGGGACATACTCATATCCCATGAACTTTTGAATGATATTTTACCAGATAAATGCGCTTTTTCATATAATAGGGGTACAACCATACATTCGAGGTTTACACATTACAAGAGGTATACACCAGCAATACCTGTTCAAACTACTTTATTTGGTGACCCATTGCTGGGCTGTTTTCCATGTGGGCACTGCAGTGCCTGTGAACACATTCTGAAAACTAAAGAATTTTCAAGCAGGAATACATCTAAAGTATATCATATTAACATTTTGGGTAACTGCAGTTCAGACTGGGTTATTTACTTAGGTACATTTACCTGTTCTTCATTCTATGTTGGTCAGATGTCCAGACCATTTAAACTGAGGATTAGTGAACATCTCAGTGCCATTAGAAACCATCATTTATCTAATGCTCTTTATAAATACACCATTCAACATCCTACGGCTGTCTTTAAATTTACTATCATTGACATAATTCAAATACATAGAAATTTCAAAGCAGGTTGGCATAATAAACTTAACAATATGGAAACAATGTGGATAACCAGGCTAGGGGCTTTGTTCAAAACCTGGACTAAATGAGATGATATAATATGTTAACCTGTTTTTTCATGCAATGTATTTTAATAATTCTTTTATTTTATTTCATCTTTTCAATTCACTATTTTGAAGTAGGTCTTCACAAACTTCAATAATGTTATGATTTTAATGACATTGGCTTAGTATATACAATCCAATAGGTTTTTTGGCTAGATCTCTTTAAATGAGGGTCTATATAAGACCAGGATGTTGGAAGCTGGGTAACTACTTATTGAACTTTGTTTCAGCACTGAAGAAGGCTGTTTTTTCAGCCAAAACCGGTTTGCTTACTATTAATTTTGTTTAATGGTATTTAATTTATAATAAACATTATTTGCCTGTATCCTTGTGCTGGTCCGTTCTTTGGTTTCTTTGCTGTGAGAATAGAACCTCAAATATCTAAGTACACAAACTACAGGATACAGTACTTTATGCAAATTCCACAGCTCAAATCCAAATTTTACATGGCTGCAGGTCAACTTCTAGTGGATGACATCAGCAGTGCATGTTGGAGAGAACAACTTCAGAGGCCTGCAAGAAATGGATCTGTAGGCATGTGCAAGTATCAAAATACTGTCAGTTCATGGGAGTGGAGTGGTAACTGCAGGATACATACTTCTGGTTTTCTGGTTGAGCACACACATAGTTGGCTGCAGTAAGAACAGAGCTTCTACCTAAGTACACAGACTACAGAACTCAATACTTAACGCATGTGCCAGGGCACAAGTCTGACTTTCATATAGCTGCAGGTCAACTTATAGTGGATGACATCAGCAGTGCATGTTGGAGAGAAGAAATTGTAAAACCTGCATGAAATGGATCTCTAGGTATGTGCAAGTATCAGAATACTCTCAACTCATGTCATTGGAGCTACAACTGCAGGATATACGTTTCTGGTCTTCTGGCTAAACACACACACACACACACACACACACACACACACACACACACACACACACACACACACACACAGTTGACTGCAGTGAGAACAGAACCCCTATCTATCAAAGTACACAGACTAAATAACACAGTATATTATGCAAGTGCCATGTCACAAGTTTGACTTTGACAAGACTGTAGGTGGACTTATAGTAGATGACATCAGCAGGCCATGTGGGAAACAAGATGTTGGGAGACCTGCATAAGCCTATAGCTTCATATGTACTTAGGAAGCTACTAGCCTACTTGCCCTACTGTGTTTAGAATGTCAGTTGTGTAAAAACACAAGTACATAGAGCATAGGTTCATAGGTTCATAGGTAGGTACTAGTCTATTGGCCCTAGGGCCTATATAAGCCTAGCAAAAGGCACACTGGCTTTCACCACCGAAGAAAATTATTTTCCTGTGCCACTGTCGAGCAGAGCCACAGAAGTGATCCCCAGGGTGAATTTCCTATCTCCCATCCAGTCATCAAGATTTTTCTTGAACAGTGCTAATGAGGAGTTTTGTTTGATATAGATAGGTAGTTTGTTCCAGAGTATGGGAAGTCTCTGGGACAGAAATCTATCCCTCCAGCATGTTCTGTTTATTGTGGTGACAAGGTTTAGATCCCTAGAGCATGTAGCTCGTAGGGATTGGGATTTCTTTAAGTGGAGCATGTCTAAAAGCTCTGGGTTTGACATAACTTTGTGTGTTAGGCAGAGATCGCCTCTGAGTAGGCGATATGCAATGGAGTAAAGCTGCAGTTTTTTGAGATGGTCTGCATAGGGCATCTCTTTGAGGCCAGTAATCCTCTTTGTGAGGTATTTCTGTGGCCTTTCCAGTTGTTGTAGATGTCTTGTGAGGTACATACCAAAAGGGACATTGTAGTCATAGTTGGAAGGTCATTATTAGCAGAACAATTTTGTGTGCAGCACCAACTGGCCTTGTCCATGAGGGACATTCAGTAGGTGCCACTCCAGAGGTGACTTTAAAATCACCGAACCAGTAGTCAAAGTTGTGCTTGAACAGGGTCATTGAGGACACTGATATGCATGCAGTGGGAGTCTATTACAGAGGAGTGTGAGTCACTGGGGGATATAGCTTCTCCCCAGCATATTCTATTTATATCACAGGCTGGGTTGAGAACCCTGGGTCAAGTTATTCTTGTCCCATTTAATTTGTAGATGTGCAGCATTTCCAGTAGGGCAGGGTCTGAGACTGCTCTGTAGGGCAGGCATAAGTCACCTTTCAACAGTCTGCATGATACTGAGTACACTGACAGGTCTTTGAGTCTTTCCATGCATGTCATGTTTGGAGGCCCAGGAGTCTCCCAGGAACAATCCTGTGTTGTCTTTAATTGCTGCAGGTGTCTGGTGATGTACAGACAGAAGAGAGTATTGTACTCAATAAGTGGTCTGATAAGCGTAGAGTACAGCAGAGGTATGACCACCCTGGTCTTGGATGTGATGTCAATATGCATGATGTGCACAATGCAGAATATGTGTGTCACCACTGAGGATACATAGTGATGAAAGTGTAGATTGCTATCAACATCTGCTCCCAAGTCTCACAACACTGTGTTTGAGCTTAGAGGGGTGCTATGTATGTCATTATTAGCAGGGGTACTTAATTGCCAGAGGGGACAATGAACAACTGTATGCTTTAAGGTTCAGTTTGTGAGTTTGGCACCAATGACTTGTGTGTGGCAGCTCCTTTTGTAATATGTTATCATCATTGAGGACTCTATACGAGTGTGTTTTGTTACCAGTCATCTGCAAACTTGGCAAACCAAAGACCATCTACCATTGCCTGCACTTCAGGGAAGTAGTTTGCAAACAGTTGAAGGCCCAGCACAGATCCTTGTAATATTCTAATGGTAATTGGCTACTGGTGGAGGTGCAGTCCACAACTTTGAGAGTGTATTTTGTATCAGTGACCCAGTTGCTTATCCCTGCACTACTGTATGGCTTAATTCCCACATGGGAGATCTTCACAGTGACATGTGAATCAGGGATAGTGTCAAAGGCCTTGGATAAGTCAACACAGGCGTTATGTTTTATTATCCTCATCCATCTCTGTGGGGTTAGTATCCAAGAAGTCCACACAGTTCAATAAGCAAGATGTCCCCTTGACAAAAAAAAAAGGTCAGGTCAAATGTGTTGAAGGTCACCTACAGTATATCCCTGTGGACATGGTCTAGGCTGATTCCTTCCCTAACCTTGCAGATAAGTGTTTCTAGGCATATGGGTCAATAATTGCAGTTCTGCATGTTACCAGATTGATTTGCATTGCATAAGCACACAACATTCATTGCCAGTGTTAGCATTTTGGGGGCTCCCAGCAAATGTCAAGTTGGGAGTCCCCAGGCACTTCCAGTCTAAGTATCACCCTATCGCTGCCCCCCTTTTAAGCAACCTTGTTGTTCATGCTGAAAATTACTGGCCTCAAACAAATGCCCTACACTGACCGCCTCAAAAAACTCCAGCTTTACTCCATAGCATATCGCCTATTCTGAGGTGATCTCTGCCTAACATATAAAGCTATGTCAAACCCAGAGCTGTTGGACATGCTGCACCTAAAGAAATCCCAATCCCTCCAAGCTACACACTCTAGGGACCTAAACCTTGTCAACACAATAAACAGGACATGTTGGAGGGATAGATTCCTGTTCCAGAGACTTCCTATACTCTGGAACAAGCTACCCATCTATGTCAAGCAAAGTTCTTCATTAGCACTCTTCAAGAAAAATCTTGATGAGTGGATGGGAAATAGGAAATACACCCCGGGGATCACTTCTGTGTCTCTGCTGGACAGTGGCACAGGAAAATAGCTTTCTTGGGTGGCATAAGCTATGGTACCTTGCTGGCTAGGCTTACGTAGGCCCTTGGGCTGATAGCCTAGTACCTACCTATGAACCTATGAACCTATAAGAGTAGTGCACTCAGAATGACCTGCAGCTACAATGTTCTTACATTGCAACAGGCCTATGTACCGCACTAAGTTGGCCCTTCTCACAATGGGACATTTACAGTTACTGGCATTTAGTTGCAGGAATGATACACTGCAGCAACTCTATGTACAGGTCTGGACTTTGGTGAGATGGCACCCTAGGCCTACACATACATACACACGCACACACACACACACACACACACACACACACACACACACACACACGCACGCACACACGCACGCACGCACACGCACACACACACACACACACACACACACACACACACACACACACACACACACACACACACACACACACACACACACACACACACACACACAGAAACACACACACAAAATCTACAATCTCCCCCTCTGTTTTACCCCTATCTTTGGCTTCCCACGCCATCCACATTATTTTTTTTCTTGCATATCTCACATTTTGCCTTACTTTTCAGCTTTTTCAAGAAACCATAACTTTCTATATGCTCTGAAGTACATGTTAAAGGTTTAGTTTTATTTTTACACTACCTTTTCATCCAATGATAGCTTAAAAAAGAAATTATGATTCAGTGTTGCTGTCCTGCTTTAGCTTTCCCTGCATCTTTTCATCACACTTTTCTTGTCCAAGACAGCACAGTAATACTCATTTAGGAAATAACCCAAATACACCAGGGCCAAAGAAACCAATGGGGTTACAGGTGCTGTGGGGTGCATTTTAGAGCATTTCCCAGCCTTTTATTCCAATGGTGGGCTAAACAAAAACTATGAATAAGAAAATACTTTTAGTCTTACTTTTTTTTTCTATCAAAGAAGACATAAGCTAAGCGCAGGGCCTAATGCTCAAAGCTGACAATAGTAGCTCACAATAAACTGACAATACAATTGTTGTGAGGATACACAGCTCCAATATGGCAATACTTCCTGCCTCCCTACCCCCACCCACCAACAAAAAAAGACAGTTACTGCCTATGCATTGGTCTGGTGTTCAGTTGAGATGAAAGCCATGATTGAAACTGCCACATTCATGTATTTCAAGTGACTGCTGACATGCATATGCACAGCATACCTACTCACTCCTAACCCCCAAAGGCAACCACTTGTATACATGCCTGATGTGTGATTGTGAGAAAAGTGAAAAAACAATGATAACAGCAACGTTTGTTGCTCTTAGACAGTACACTGCCCCTACACAAGCTATAGTAACTTTCTCTGTACACCTCTGAAACCTGTGAGAAAAGTAAAAGAAACAATGATAGCAGTGTCCTCAAACCGAACACAAGCTATAATGACCTCCTGTGCACATCTCTAAGTTTTGACTCTGAAGACAACTATAGAAGTAATAACTGCACAGTCCTCACCACCGCACATATAACCTACAGCAACTTCCTGTATATACACACACCTGAGCAGGGCTGGCTTTAGAATTGATACATTTGCCAGCAGAGGCCATTATCAGTTTTATCCTAACAGGGTCATATCACAGCTCTGGTCAGGTTAAACAGCATTATCAGAAATTAATTCATTTTTCTCCCAATTCTTCCCCAGCCAGCAACAGCTTTTGTGGGGCCCACACACAGTGAAGGATGATTAAGGGAGACCTTGTTTCAATTTATCCAGTCTGGGGAGTTGGGGGCCACCAGACTACAAGAAATCTAAGTGTCTGAATGATCTGTCATATATGTAATGCTTTACTTTTGAAACATAATTACTTGTTAGCTGCATTTTTTACTGATACCCATAAGAATAATGTATGTGTCCTGGCATTAGTGTGTCTGTTCACAGATAAAAATCAGTGATATTTTTTACCCGCCCCCCCGCACATGGACACACACACACACACACACACACACACACACACACACACACACACACACACACACACACACACACACAAGCCATAGCAATAATAATGTTGTATTTATTTCAGCAAATAGCAATACACTATACAGATTGCTGTTTAGCAGATGTCAAACAGCAACAGGGGTAAGTCACTTTTATTTACCTCGCTGATGAGCAATGTATACCCGTCATTGTCCCTGATTATACAGACCTTCCCTGATTTTCTCTGTCCCTTTTAAAAAGTTTGATTTGCCAGAAAATCATTCAGAATTACAGAAAGTCAATAAATCTGGACATCAAAGTTTTATACTTATTGTAGTCCAATACATGCATATCAATGCAAATGGTGTTATTCAATTAACTTTTTAAATGAATTAGACTAATATTTAAAACTGTGGTGGTGGTGCTGCAGTAGCATTGTCGCCTCACAGTAAGATGCTGTCCCGTTCGATTCTCAGCTAGAGCGTCTTCTGTGTGGAGACGTGCGTGAATGGGCTTACCTTCGTTGAAGGTTGTGCATCAGGGCCGGCAACTCAGCACGTAAAAATCTACTGCCAATCATTAGCGGACCGGAGTTCCGCTGTGGTGATGGCTAACCGGGAAAAGCCGAAAGACACAACAAAAGACTAATATTTAAAACATGTTCTTGATCTCAAGCCTTTATTCTGCTATTATGTTTTGGCATTTTGATGAATTCTTCAGCAAACAAGTTGAGCGTAATAGCATATGTTGTTTTACCATATTTATAAAACTTCCTGAAACAGAAAACCATCCCTGAAGATTGGAAGCATCAGCTCTTCTTAAAATCTAAGGTTTGCACTGAGATCAGTCATTCTGGGCTGCTGATCTCTCTAGTGCTACCTTCCTCAGTTTTATTATCAGCTTTATCCTAACATAGTCATATCACAGCCCTGTTCAAGTTAAAGAGCATAATATGGAAATTAATATATTTTTTAATCCTAATTTCTTCTCAAACAGCAACAGCTTTTGTGGGGCTCCTGCACAGTCACATGTATTGCTGATACCTAAAGCTAGCTATGTTTTTAATTTTAGTGAAGATAATGCCCATGGCAGTGTTTAATTAAGCCAGAGGCATCAAGTCAGTTGTAAAATCATCATCTCCTTTCGGCTTATCCCAGTTAGGAATCACCACAGCAGATCACCGGTCCACTCATGATTGGCAGTGGAGATTTATGATGTTGAGTTGCCGGCCTGGCATCCAACCTTCCACAGAAGGCACACACATGCACACACTCACACCTAGGGCCAATTTAGAGTGTCCAATCCACCTACTGCATGTCTTTGAGATATGGGAGAAAACCCACGTGACCACAGGGAGGACATGCAGACTCCACACAGAAGGCAGTCCAGCTGAGAGTAGAACCAGAGAACCTGTTGTTGTGAGGCGGCAACATTAACCATTGCACCACCATGGCCACCCATGTCAGTTGTAAAATATTTAATGGAATTGTGAACCCTGTAACTTGATAAAAATGCTGTTACTATAACCATAGATATCTTTAAATTTTAAAGGAGATATATGTAAGAGTCATTGCCCACCTGGTTTATTAAGTGTACAAGATTGCTGTATTAGCTTTTATTTATTTGACAGACATGTTACAAAGTATCAAGGTAACTGCTCTGGTTGGGGGCCCCCCAGGAGCAGGGGGTCCCCAGCAACTGCAGGGTTCACTGGTGCCTAAAGTCGGCTATGACAACATTTGAAATTAAATTCTTTACTGTGGTTAATATATCTGTGGAAAAATTACTGAGACACCAGAGTTGCAGTGCTTAGGGGGTGGCAACAGATGGATGTACGAGCATTGTAAATATGTGACATATTACTAGATAAGGGCCTCAGTTTATAATATTTACACATGTAATTTTATGTCATATACAGTAAATGGGCAGTAAACAGCAGTAATACAGCATAATATAAACATTGGTATACTGGAGCAAGCAGCAGGCTTGCGTGATGGTTAGCAAAGTGCATATGCATGCAAGATACGTGTTTGCTTGTAGGTAAGCAGTACGCAAATGCGAGCTGTATTGCTAAAGCCTGAGAGTTAGTACTGAGTCTATGAAATACACCTGCTGCTTAACTGACTCTGTGACAGCACATGTTAATGCATTGATACATTAATTGTTTGGGACATATGGTACTGGGTTTGAATACTGGTGTATCTAATACTTTAAAATACTTTTCATTACAGAGTGATATTGCAATGACGTGAATTGTTTATACGAGATGTGTTGCTGCATTTTGCCACCACTCACTATTGCTGCTCATTGGTATGAGATGCACGCCTCCTCATTAACATGGAGCCAAAACATGAAGGGATTTATTGCTTTTTCTTCTAGTTATGTGTGTTGTGTGTGATTCTATTTTTTGACCAGATAAAGGTGCTAAAATGGGGTAGATAGGAAAATGGTGAAATGGGCAGCAAGAAGGGGGAAGAACAAAATCTGACAGTTAGTACTGAGTCTCTGTAATATACCTGCTACTTAACTGACTCTGTAGCAGCAAGTGTTAATGCAGTGAATGCAGTGATACATTCCTTTTTGGGGCCCGATGGTACTGTATTCGAATACAGCTGTACTCAATATTTTTAACTACTTTCACATTACCATTGTGCTTGTTGGTGCACCATTCACACCATTGCTCAATAATGCATTAAAGAAAAGAAATGGAGAAGATAGGACAGTGGTGAAATGAGGGGCAAGCAGATGAAGAATAAAGGGAAAGCAGGGCAGGAATATGCAGGAGGGAGGTAAGAATGAACCATTGCTATCCATTTCTTTAAAGTGAACATATCTGCCTAATATTAACTAAATTTGAAATGTCACCTCAACAGAGAGGGGTGACCACAATGCAATCATGTTGTATAGCCAGTTGGACCAAAACAAGTGTGTCAAGAAGACATGTGGAAAGCTATGTATGGGACATTTTGTGTGTGTGTGTGTGTGTGTGTGTGTGTGTGTGTGTGTGTGTGTGTGTGTGTGTGTGTGTGTGTGTGTGTGTGTGGGTGTGTGAGATAGGTGCCCATTTTTTATTTTTGTTTTTTTTTTTTTTGAGAGAGAGGAACTTTGAGGAAGGGATGTAGGAATGTCTGAGTTATGTAAACTGGGTAGGTGAGGAAGCAGTTATCGACAGGGAAAACAAACAAGACAAGAGACAGGGATAGTGATGGAAACAGGTAGGGGGACACCATGATTGGAATGAGGGTGGAGACATCACAAACCCATGGTCATCAAACTGGGTGACATTGAGAATTGAGTTCTCTCCCAATGGACTCTATCACCACTGTCATCTCACTCCACCACTGTCTGGAGTGCCTGACATCTTCATCTCATCCTCCTGGTATTATGTAAAATGAGGGAGAGCAGCCTCTCCAGCTGGCATAGGCATGCACCAACAATGCAGCACACAACCCTATGCACCATCCATGGCAATTCAGCACAAGTGACAAAATCACCATCTCTGCCACTGCTCCTGGAGGGTACACTGGCCAACCTCCAGGGCAGGACTACCTGAGGTGGGAGGTAGTGCAGAGGCAGCAGAGGCTGTGCTGCCAGGGTGGCTCCCACATGTGCTGGAAAATGGTGTTGGAGTTGGCGGAGCGGGGGCAGGAGGATCCTTTGGGGCAGGCCTACCCTGCTGAGCTGTGGAGCATTTAGTGATGTTGTACAAATGGAATACACAGACACATTTTCAGGAAATGTAATAAAAAAATAAAATAAAAATAAAATAAAAAAAGAGAAGATAAAATTTGGGGTGGGAGAAAAAAACAAGTAAGATTAATACCTTCATATGTGACACACAATGGATTGATACAATTAATTGTCTCAACTATCTTAACTTTTACTTTTAAGACCACCAGTCTCTAACAGATGCACACTAAACTACAGATTGCTACAGTTTACTGCAGGGCATGTGTGCCACTGGTATAGAGCTTTTACATTAAACCTTTAAATTACACATAAACAATTAACAGTGTTGTATAGTTGGATAGTGTAGTCTTTCAACCTACAACATTCGACTAAAGTCTAATATTGTACTCTTGGTTTGTGCTACAGACTAATGCATGCATACTTGCTTTTACAGTTGAGGTATGCATGCTCAATTTGATATTGCAATATTGGACTCTTAGGTTAATCTACAGACTAATGTATACATACTTACTTTTACAGTTGAGATATGGATGGTCAATTTGATGGAACTCTATAAAATAACAAAAAAAGCTATCTTTAAATTATAATGCTAGAATAAAGCTATTATTCTGTTGCATACATACCACATGGTTCCCTCATCCTCATCAATCTAGCCCCATGGGTTTGTACATTGACCTCGCTGACCCTGACAGCTGTGGAAAGAAAAATGGAACAGAATACCATTATGAATACAAGTCTTGCCTATATTCAGCTTTTAAGTCTTACAAGTACTCTCTGTCATTGACACTTACACTGGTGTAGGATGTCCGCAATCCTAATTCCCCTGACTCAGCAGTCATGGGTATCCCTCTTCCTCCCCCAGAGGTCATTGTAGTGATGCCTACATTGTTCACCAGTGTGGGGATAATGGTGGCACTGGTTACATCCCGGGCTAAACTATCCCAAGCTTCTGACTTAGACTCGGAGCCAGAATAGTCCCCCTGCAAAAGTCTGGCACCGTGGTTCCTAACTAGGAGTCCAGTAAAAATCTTGGACTCATGGACACCCTATCTCTGTACCTTACACCTGACACCTTCCTCACAAATGCCTGCCATGGCTGCCACAGATTTAGAGCAATGGAGAACAATGCTTTCCCTCCAGTTACCATAATCTCTTTTACTGGCAGTGCACACACTGTTTGAAAATGTTCAGCTCCACTTACCATTGCCAAACATGGTGCTCTTCAGTGCGGACCTATGAGTACCTTGTTGGTTTGATGGTAAGTGCAGCACAACAGTAGCAAGCAAAGCAAATTCAAGGTTATTGGATGTATAGGCAGTTGTGTATGTGTGCTAGAAAAATGTGAAGGCCATGGTACTCCAGACAGCAGAAATATACTTACAGGAGTAGAGTACACAGTATACCCACAGTCATATCTTTGAGAATAAATGTGATAATACATAGATAAATTAATACATAACTGATACAAAATTAGTGCCTCATCGCTTATACATATAATTAATATCAGCTACACCATGTCAAGTGTTACATGTGAGAGTGACTACGATGGGAAGTGGAACAACAGTAAAAAAGCACAGAATATGCTGTAGTCAAACCCAGGACCATGCGTATGGCAGTCCTACATTTACATCTGTTGCCACAAGAAGGTTGAAAAAAACCCTTGTCTATGTTGCAGTTTATTGCTATATACTGCAATGTCACAACAGTAAAACAAAGGTTGCACACTCTGTAGTAGAGCTCAGGATAATTTATACTCTAGCCCTATTCTTACACCTGCTGCCACAAGCCTAGTTACATGACTTTCACTATTTTACTAATCATTCTTAAAGTTCCGTTATTTAACCACCATACAACATCTCTTAGCGATGCCCAGTAGTATTAATTGAATGCATCCAGTTTCTATTTTTTGGCTAAGTCCTGTCTTGCCAGTTGTCCAGTTTGCACACCACCACACTTCACACAAACAAGATAAGCACAGCCAAACCTGACATTCATTTTTCTCCAGTTCTCCATGTTTGTGCTATGTGGTGCATCATGCAAACAATGCCCCCCCCCCCAAAAAAAGGAGAAATAGTTGAAATGAGGAAAAGCAATCTTTGACATAAACACTAGAAAATGTTAGCACACATCAGATATTTCTACATAGGTCTGGATTAGAACTCTCACTCCAATGCACCTTCAGAACACAGAATGGGTACTTATCCCTCTTTGCCACACACAGCAAATAACTTAAATCACTATCCACACAACCAACTGCAACAGTATCTACATGGATACCGAACTATACAAGTGTTATTTGCACATGTAGTAATTAGTTCTAGATGTAGTGCACCTAGTGATCACACAAACAGTTATAATTATTGTTTGCAAATATACAACTCTGCCTTACATTTATGTGCTTGTTGGCCATTCTTCATTTATCAGAGCAGTAATCTGAGACATGCAGTGTGTAAGCCATTGTTTATCATTGGCCTTAAAATGTGTAAGGATATTTTGTGGAAATAAAATATCATGCAGTTGCCGACATATGAAGGGCAGGCTGGATGTGAAGAATCAAAACCTGTGACATGTGTGCTGCTGACTTACGTTTCATCTAACACTTTGAGGATGTGACCTAACATACCCACTGGAAGTAAGGCAGCCTGCAGTGCTGTTGTGTTTTCCTTCTCCCAAACACTAATCAGTCACAGTTGTAATACACTAAAACTAAACACTGAGGGAGTGGCTGCACTTTGTTTACATCCCTACACAGATCCAATGTTTTTGTTTTTTGGAATTCAGCACTTCTAATGAGTTCACACCTCATTTACATCTTTACTATGCTGACAGCACTGAATCTACATCATAGAAGGCAACCATGTAGCTAGACAAACTAATGGTGGAAACACTTGTTTATGTTGGAAAGCCTGCATATAACACTGTTAGTTAGAAGTGTACTGATGGCATAGCATGGACATGTTTGCCAAATCATTTCAGAGGTATACATGACTGCCAATACATGAAAATGGAATGTTGTGTGATAAATATGTACAAATGTTTCAGGGACAGTTCCTTTGCTAGAACATTTAGCATTTCAAAGAGGGTTTGTTAGCAAATTGTGTCATTTTCCTGTTAGTTTGGGGGGCATAGGTGAGTCACTATTATGACACAAACAAGGATAGACTATTCTTTTGTGGGGGGAGCAAAACTGAGTTACTGTTATGGCACAAACAAGGATATGTTGCTCTATTAGTGTGATACAAGGATATGCCACTCACTCCTATTATTACACAATGCATCCAGGTTCAAGACTTACCTTGGAAATGCAGCAGTTGACATGGTTCTGTCTGTGTTGACTCCTTTCCATTGTTGTATTCCAAATGTTTTGGAATACACAGGACAAACCAGCACAGAATCACCATGCATGCTTTATAGCTTATTGAATAACTTTGGCAAGTTGGATTGGTTGATTATCATGCAATTCACTGTTTATGTTGTAATTAGCATACCTTGATGTTTACCTGGTTTGCACCTGAGTGTGTGCCTCCACATGGTTCTTACTGAATCTAAAACTTTTCTTGGCCATGTGCGCATTGAGGCTTAATGTGCACACAGTGAAAAACGTCCACATAGGCTTTATTGAATCCCCATGGAGATCTTACCATCTTGTGGAATTGTCTTTCTTTTATCAGAATATTGTACATTTAGTGACATAATCTGTTACCCTTTATTGCCTTGTAAATGCTACATCACTAATCTTGAACAGATATGGCCATTACTGCAACTCTCTTCCTGCATAATATATTACCTCTGCTATATCCATATACATAAAAGGGAAGTAGTGTCAGTAATACCAATAGAATCAGCAGTTTCTTTAAAATAAGTCAAACTTTATTGTAGCTATGAAAACAACACACAATGATTAAGTACTTGCATAGAACATCCATTTCTCTCAAAATGAACATCCCAAGAAGTGTACAGTGGGTATCCTTGCACTAGTAGTCTTTAACTATTCATCAAGGAAAAATAAGAACATTATTCTTAAACACTTACAATATTCAGTTTTTTTTTATTGAAACCTAACCTGATATTCAAGAGAAGAGGATGATGTCAGATGGTATTATGAGATTGGCTTGGTAGTAACTGTTTCATTCAAAAATAAATCCATTTCCATAATTGACCACACATTGCTTGCAAGAGGCTTTAAGTGCCTTTCATCTTATTTATTTTACTTTTGTTAGTGGGTAAGGCCCAGTAGGCCTAATGCTTATTTTCAGGAGAGACACAAAGTGATAGTTGTAGGGGTGGAAATTTGGTCAGTGCATCATAAAAGTTCTACTGTTCTTCTTCAAGAGGTACTCTTAGTTTTTTAGTAGAGGATGGGGAGTTCCAGTATAGAGGACTAATACAGCATGGAGAAGTGTCTCTTCAGCTGAAGTAAAATTGAATATTATAGTTTTATCATCTAATGAAGTGTACTCTATCATTTCTGTAGAAAAGTTAATAAACTCAGATGCACTGTCTATTTGCAAGCAATAGTTTCAGATGGCTTATGGTATGAAGTAACATGGCATTTATAGAAAGAATATAACAGTCCACAGCACACAGGATCCGAGGCCAAATAATTCAACAGCAGGCAATAAAATCAAATTTCTTTTAATTCCAAAAACAGCACACGTGGTCAGTTCTAAATAGAACAGCAACACAGATAAGCCAAGCGCTTTCACCCAGTATATTACTAGGCTTTCTCAAGGCAACAAACAGAGCTATTCATTACACATCAGTTTTAAATAACTAGTACAATTAAATGGTAACTCCACCTATAATATGTGACTATTTAGTTTAATTTTGTATAGGTTCACTTGTTCTTCTTTCACCTTCTTGTTGTTCTTCTTCTTGTTGTTGTTATTAGGTAGTGTTGTGACATTAGTCAGAAAGCTCCCTATTTTTTACAATGTCACTGTAAAAAGTTTGATTTATTTATCATTTATCTATCTATTTTAGTTTTTGGAATAAGAAATGTGATTATAACAAATGTGATTATATTGTAACTTCCACTATAAAAGGCATATCCAAGGATTCAGAAAGAGACCTACCACTAGCTTACCAAGAGCTATGGTAAAAGGGGTCTGTTTACACATTGTGAGACTTTGTGTGTCAGAGGCATATTAACTGTAATGAGGAAAAACATCATTAGCTAATTTGCATGCCTCTAATTTCTGTCAATTACCATGAGTACAGATTAGCACCTTCCTGTGGTAGTTAACACAGTTAGCCAATGCATTGTATTAGTACAAGCAGCCCCCATTCACTGTACCACACACATCTAGGGAACTAATCTAAGGGGGCAGTGAAAGCCAACACATTATGGCTAGGCTTATAAATGCCTTCGGGCAGATCGCCTAGTACCATCCTATGAACCTATGAACATGCTCACAGTAAAACACACACACGCATACACCACATACACCTTACTTTTCTCTGAGTTGACAGAATGTGCCTGATGTGTTCTGTTATTTTTTCACTGCCCTTGTAAATCACAGATAATTACACTCAACCATTAATGCCAGCCATTAAAATGTTAGACTTCATATCCTTCAGTAACTACATTATAATGTAAAGGCTGTTATTCTAGTGATTTTCTAAATTTTTAAGAGCAATTATAGAAATCCATTCCTGATTGTGTGTCTTTATCCCATCATTAATTTTGGGTATACCTAGATTTTTTGCACTATGAGGTACAGATGTATGTATAAATATACCCTGTCCTACTCCCTCATAGCTCACATACTGAATAATGCCCAAGATAATCATTATATATTTTAAAAAAATCTTGCTGAAATAACTTATCAGTTAGTGAAGAAGAGTAATGCTCCTGCCTTCTGTATTAATGATGTATGGTTTGCAGCCTCCCCTCCTTCATTTATTTATTTATTCTTTTTTGGTTTTAGGTTTTATCCCCTTGTTTTTCTTGGTGTCTAGTGGTGGTGCAGAAGACAAATATCCTCTGGATTCATGAATTTTGTCATGGAACTCAACTAAAATAAATTGCTGAAAAGCCACTTTCAGGGAGCACATTTTAAAGCTTTTTTGAAGGGGGAAGCTCCGCTGCACCCCCAATTTATATATATCAACTCCATGGTCTCATAACAGTGAAGAAAGTGCAACATTACGAGTGCATGTTTGCTGAATGATAAAGCCTTCATACTCCTGTCATCTGATTAATCAGCACCTAATGAATACATATGTTCTTGTGTAGGTACCTTTAAGGCATGATAAAGTATCCATTTTGTCTAGAAGTCCTCCAAACCCACATTATCATTCTTTTTTTAACACGTCCCCATAAAGCACATTGTTAAAGAGTAACTCCTGCTGTATAGTGCTCCACCACAACCCACATAATATTAAACATGTATCCTTGGTGTCAACTGCTTCCACTGACCCATGTAATATTAAACAAATATTACATGGGTCAGGGGAGCATGTAATATTAAACAAATATCCCTGGTGTCTAGTGCACCTCCTCACTCATGGAATATTAAACAAGCATCCCCGGTTTCTAGTGCTCCACCACAACCCATATACTATTAAACATGTATCCCTGGTGTCTAGTGTTCCCCCTGGCCCATGTAATATTAAACAAGTATCTCTTATGTCTAGTGCACACCCTGACCCATGTAATATTAAACAAGTATCCCTGGTTTCTAGTGCACTTCCCGACCTATGTAATATTAAACATAAATCCCTGATGCCTAGCATATGTTCTGACCCATTTAATAATAAACAAGTATCCCTGATGTCTAGTGCACCCCTTACCCATGTAATACTAAACAAGTATCCCTGGTGTTTAGTGAACCCCCCCTAACCCATGTTATATTAAGCAAGTATCCCTGGTGCCAAGTGCTCCCCACTAACGATTTTACAGGAGTTGTTGATTAATCTAGGTGAGTGTGTAAGTATGTAGCCCTCATACCCATACAGACACATTCACACATCCATTACACACACACACATACACACACACACACACACACACACACACACACACACACACACACACACACACACACACACACACACACACACACATGCAAACACATGCTCGCCAAAGCTACAACCTTGCCATGTTGCTTAAGCAGTTGAGCAATTCTCTGAATGATTCAGCTACATAAAAGGCTCATCATAGGCAGTTCCAAGGAAGAGCAATAAACAAGAGAAAATTATGGGTTTGATACTGAAATCTGAGAAAATAAATAAATGGTATGTTTAGTGCAGAGATTAAGGAGAGGCAGATCAATGTAGAATGAAACTACAGTGAATAAAGCTAAGATAGTATTGGTGAAAATCAAAATGAGGGCAATGCCTAAAGCTGAAGGGGTATAATAGGAGTATTACAACAAGTTATATGAGAGACAATCAAATGCTGTATGCACGGATTTTAACATACACTTTAGGAGAAAATTAGTTTATATAAAGGGGTTATGATATGTATTATAAAGAAGGGATATACTAGAAAATTAAGAAATCAGAAATCTTTAACAATGATAATTTCAAATTATAAACTGACACAGAAAGATGAAGTCCTGATTACAGCCTAGACATCCCAGATTTGATTAGCAGCTCTGGTACTTGACAAGGTTGGTACATAGGATTGACATGCCTATCTTGGGGATGGGGGGGAATACAGATAAATGTTGATCTCTCACCAAGTCTCATTGGAGATCAGGAGTCTGAGAGATTGCTGGGCTTGGCATACAGATAGGCCAGGGGGAACAGATTGCTGTACAGCCTTGGGAGGTTATGTCCTAATAGGCCAGACCTCATTGCCTGCCCAGTCACCAAGTAGAACATCAGAAAACCTGGTAAGGCTTAGGAAACTCTCCTCTGTGAGCTGCAGTATGATGGCATTTACCTGACCATATTCTGCTTGGAGGTATGCAATGAAAGAAATGAGAATCTACCAATGGGGAGATGGTTCCTTCATTGTAAGTAGGGATCTCCATAAAGTAAGACCACTCTGTTATGAGGGCTAATACGGAGACAACACCACAGTGTGTGAACCTCTAAGGATGGAACTATATAGGAACTGGGCATTGAGAAGCCTGAAATTAGTAGTACAAGTGGAGCAAGGCAAAAGATTAAAAACAATGATGGCAAAGGAGATTCAGGAAACATTCAATAAAAAAGATGAAAGGATAAAACAGTAAATCAGGAAACATTCAATAAAAATAATGAAAGAATAAAGCAGAAAACATGGAATGATAATAAGCACAAATATAGGGATAATGGGAAAAATGAATAGTTGCTTAGGTAAATAATAAGGCACATATGCAGTGTATAGATTTTACCTTGCTTCTAGAGACATTATGAATTATGAACCAAAATAATGAGTGACTATTAGTTCGTTGGAGTAAAAGAGTATCTGCAAAATGCATATTCCCGAATGGCTTGTGTGCAGGGGATGGCCTACAATGTCAACAGCCAACTCATCCAGCTCTATATAACTAATTGCCAGATGTGAAAAGTCATGATTTTCCTTAATTTGTTGGGAAGACAGTTTGCCAAGAGACCGATACCTTAATTGCTGTGCTTTTGAGATGAACAGTAGCAACTCATGAAAAAAAGGCAGTGTTGTGGGACAAAGCCTGAAAACCACAAACACACACACACGCGCACACACACACACACACACACACACACACACACACACACACACACACACACACACACACCACTTTGTAGGTTCATAGGTAGGTACTAGGCTATCAGCCCTAGGGCCTATACAAGCTTAGCCAAAAAGGTACCCTGGCTTTCGCCACCCAAGAAAATTATTTTCCTGTGCCCCTGTCAAGCAGAGCCACAGAGGTGATCTCCAGGGTGAATTTCCTATTTCCCATCCAATCATCAAGATTTTCCTTAAAGAGTGCTACTGAGGAGCTTTGTTTGATATAAATGGGTAGTTTGTTCCAGAGTATGGGAAGTCTCTGGGACAGGAATCTATCCCTCCAGCATGTTCTGTTTATTGTGGTGACAAAGTTTAGGTCCCTAGAGCATGTAGCTCAGAGGGATTGGGATTTCTTTAAGCGGAGCATGTCCAACAGCTCTGGGTTTGACATAGTTTTGTATGTTAGGCAGAGATCGCCTCTGAGTAGGCGATATGTGACGTAGTAAAGTTGGAGATTTTTGAGATGGTCTGCTTTGGGCATCTGTTTGAGGCCAGTAATTCTCTTTGTGAGGTAATTCTGCAGCATTTCCAGTTGCTGTAGATGTCTGGTGAGGTACATACCAAAAGGGGCGCTTTACTCTATAATGGGTTTAATGAGTGATGAGTAGAGGGAAACAATGACCTTGTTTTTCCTGGATGAGAAACCTTTTTGATGAGGTGTGCCATGTAGAAGGATTTCCTGACTACTGTGGCAATGTGATTATCAAAGGAAAGACTACTGTCCACTTGTCTCAAGGTCTCTTATCACACTTCCAGGGGTTAAGTAGACTACCGCCTATGCGCCTATGTAGTAGTTCATGGGTACAGAGTTTTTACCAAAGGGGATGACAATGCATTTTTTGGCATTGAGCTTGAGGCCATGGCTTTGACACAAGGCATCTGTCTCAGTGAGGCCCGTGGGATGTCCACATCATTTGGAGTTTCAATTATGGCTCCTAGTTTGCAGTCATCTGTGAACTTTGTTAGCCAAAGACCTTCTGTGTTAGCCTGTACTAATGAAAAGTAGATACAAAACAGGAGAGGACCCAGGACTGAACCCTGCGGCACTCCACTTGTCACTGGTCTGAAGTCAGATTTGGAGTCTGCTACTTTCACAGTGTAGATTCTGTCAGTGAGCCAGTTGGCAACCCATCTTGTGACATAGGAATTTATACCTAGTTTAGTGAGTTTATCCATAATTCCTGAGTGGGGGATGGTGTCAAAAGCCTTGGCGAGATCTAGATAGGCTGTGTAAACCACCTTACCCTCGTCTACGGCTTTACTGACTGTTTCAAAGAAGTCTATCAGGTTTAGGAGACATGATCTGCCTTTTACAAACCCGAACTGGGTGGGATCCAGAGTTTGGAGATTACCAATGTCTTTGTTTATAAATTCCATGATGATACGTTCCATGGCCTTGCAGGCCAGGCTTGTTAGGCTAATTGGGCGGTAGTTCCCGGGGTCCATGGTGGCTGCCCCTTTGTAGATTGGGATAACCATCACTGTGTGCCATTCAGTGGGCACAAAACCTGAGGTGAGGCTATGATTGAACATTCTGCTTAGGTGGGGTGCCAGTTCATTCTGTAGTTCATGTAGAACGCAGCCTGGGATGGTGTCGGGTCCCATGAATGCTGTGTTCCTGGCTTTGGAGAGTGTGATTTTTACCTGTGCAGCTGTGATTACAGGAACTTTGCATTCTTCCTGTATGGAGATGGGCCCTTTAGGGGGTGGGGGGGGGTTAAGTTAGCACTGAACCTATCTGCCAGGATGTTAGCAATATCAGTTGGTTCTGTATATTTATTGCCATCGTGATGTAACTCAGAGCAGATCTGAGTGTTGCCATTGAGAGTCTTGACATAGCTATAGAATGCTTTGTGGTTGTCTTTAGAATCAGTGGTGATTTTGTTTTTGTAACTAGCTTTGGAGGATTTTATGAGGGATCTCGGCTTCTTACTGAGGCTGACCAGGAATTTCCTCCAGTCGTGGGATTTTACTTTTTTTTGCAACAGTTTTTTTCTTCTGTTTTAGAGTTAGTTTATGGCAAGGGACCACCAGATTGGCCTCCCTTTTTTGGAAGATAGCATCTTGGTTCTGTTAGGGATAGCATGATCCATGTACTCATGTAAGTGCTTATAAAGTGCATTTGTATAGGATTTAGCAGTCGTTCCTCTATTGTCCGTCTGCATCGGTGTCGTGAAGTTTGCTACTTCTGTCTTAAGAAGCGTGAAGTTGTCTATGGAGAATTTTTTACGGTGGTTTCCCTAATGGGGGGTGGAGGTGAGATCTGGATGTCTAGGCTGATTAGCTTGTGGTCGGATCTGTCCATCGAGGAATTGACCTCTGGTGTGGAACACCAGTCACCAATGTTGGTAATGACCAGGTCTAGGATATTGCTACCCCTGGTGGTGGTGTGGATAGGTTGATCCAAGGCACTGAAATTTATGAATTCCAGAAAATGTTGAGCAAAAGAGTTGGTACATGAGTAGTTTTTCCAGTTAATGGTGGGGTAGTTGAAATCACCAATTATTAGGATGTTGGGTTGTACCCTAATATTTTCCAGTGTATCAAGAAATGAGGAGTGGGAATCCTGGGCCATGGTGGGGGATCTGTAGCAAGTTACAATTTGGATTGCAGTCTTGCCCTGAGTTAGTTGCACTTGGATAATCTAGGATGCATTATGCTGAGCAGCTAGTCTGGAGGTGTGGATATCCTTAATGAATATGGACATGCCTCCACCTTTAGAGTTTTGGTCTAGGTTAGGAGGCCGAAAGGTGTGGTATGATATATAGCCAGGTAATGTAGGGGTGCTCTCTGTCACTGCACAGATGTCAATGTTCTCCATTTTAAGGAGTGCCTCAAGTGAATGCATTTTGAGGTTTAGACTTCTAGCATTGAGTAGCATTACCCTCAGATTTTGCATGCTTGTACCTGTTATGGTGGTGAATTTGTCATTTGAACCTTGCCTAAAAAAGGCACTATAGAGGTGGCAAGAGCTTTAGCCAGTATCTGGAATCCCAAGATCAACAGGTGCAGGTCATCTCTGGCAAAGCATTGTGGTCTGTCGATCAAGTCATCCCAGGTAGACAGATACTGGATCCCCTTAGAATGACACCAGAAGCTTAGCCACTTGTTGAAGTCAATCATTTTGTCCTTGTACTGTGGTATCATTCTGGGTGATGGCAGGATGTTACTCAGGCCTAGGGTCATAGCTGAATGTCAAAAAATGTGAACACAAGACCAAGAATCACCAAAGTCCACGGCCACAGTACCCAAATCTCCAAAAAATGTGGTTAGAAGCAATAGGTTAAGAACAGCACGTTTATTGGTACGTAATCTGAATCACACCAAACAGCAGCAAACAATAAACCAAGTGCTTTTGCTCGGTTATTACTGAGCTTCTTCAAGGTTAAAAAATCTGTTGTGTAGTCAGCCATGTTAAATACTAAATGCAACATCACATGACATACCCCACCCCATGTGAATCATCCCTAATCAGTTTTTTAAAAATACAGTGTATGTAAACTTTCCTTAAATGTTAAATATATGTTCCAATCCAAAAATCAAACTCAACTTTAAGTCCAATAATGCCAAAAATGGAAATATATAATATATTACAACACATGTAAAAACACATAAAAAAATAAAAATAAATTAAATAGTGATGAAGTTAATAAACATAACAATAATGAATGTTAAACTAAACCATGCAAGTAAATAAATGTAACTTCTTCATCACCAGTGCAGCAAATGGTAACCAAACTAAAGCATTAAGCTGAACTGCAGGTACATCCAATACCAGTATGCTTAATGGGGAAATTTAAGCAGTCTACAAGAACCCCTATTATAATCGTGCCCTTCTTAATTTGAGCACACTATTTATATTCAAGGCATCATTCATGCCCGGTGGTCTAATTGCGTCCAGTCTAAGCTGCCAAAACAGTTCCCGATACTCCAACCTAGCTTCCCAGTTCCCTCCCCGTGGGTCGGGTGTCACTTGTTCTAGAATTGTAAACTTAATTTGCATATTTTCACATATTTGTGAATGCTTAAAAAAGGCATTGGTCTCTTTACCCTTAATAATATCATATTGATGTTCATAGACTCTTTTTCTAAAAAGCCTTTCTGTCTTGCCTACATAAAAACTGCGACAATGTAGGCAGATTCCCAAGCATACCACTCCTCTGGTGGCACAATTAAAGTATTGTTTAAACTTATAGCTAAAATTTCTAGAAGGGATAGAAATAACATCTTTATTCAACATGAAGACGCATTGGTTACATAAACCACATCTATGGGTACCCTTCTTCATTCTGGTGGACTCGTTCTTAACAGCCTTATTTTTCTCAAAATATTCTTTCAAATTCGTTCCTCTTTTCAGAGCAAAAGTGCTTGGTTTATTGTTTGCTGCTGTTTGGTGTGATTCAGATTACTTACCAATAAACATGCTGTTCTTAACCTATTGCTTCTAACCACATTTTTTGGAGATTTGGGTACTGTGGCCGTGGACTTTGGTGATTCTAGGGTCATACCTGCCTGGGCTACAAGATTAGAGAGCTCCTCCATGTCTCTTTTCATGTAGTCAAGAGAGGTATGTCTCAGGCCATTCACACCAACATGGATGATGACAGAGTCATATTTGTATGTGTTGTGAAGTGACCTGAGTGCATGTGTTATGTGGCAGATCCTGGCACCCGACAGGCAGCTGACAGTAACTTTCTCCTTGTTTAGCCTGGTGAGTGGAACATCAGTGTTCCTGACTATAGAGTCACCTATGACTAGAGTGTTGGGTATGTTGTTATGCCTTATGGGCTGTGGTTGAGTGGCACACTGAATTTGTGGGCTATGTGTCATTTGGTTGTGTTGGGGGTGGAGGTTGCTTGCGTTTCTGCTTTGGAGGTCTCTGTTGCTTGAGCAGATTTTTATTGAGTGCCTCCGCAAATGGAGGTGTGTGTTTTCTAATGCTATGTGTTTGTTTTGGTGGTGTAGGTTCTGAGGGACTATGTGATGTGTGCGGTGTGGTGCAAGTGTTTGCCTACTCCTCTTGACTGTCTAGTCCAGTCTTGGGTGAAGTGAGCTTTGCTTCCAGTTTGGCAATATAAGTGCATCTCTCACAGGTTTAGTATTGGGTGGTAGGAGGAGAGGGTTGTCTGTGTACATGAGGCAATTGTTGCATTGGCCCAAGATGCCCAGATTCATCAGGTAGACAGGAGAAAACATCAGGAGTTGACATTTAGACATGTCTGGATAGGTGCTTATTTATTAAGTACTAATAGCTGTTTTCCTCTAGATAAGTGAGGGAAAGTTGAGTGTTGTAGTAATTTGTAGCTTATGTAGTGCTTACAACGAGTTCTGAACAAGAGCTGAGCTCAAAAAAACAGATTTGAGTGCTAAAACTAAAACACTGGCTAGTTCTAACGGAAAATTTGAATAGCAGACTTTATAGTGCTGGGAATAGTTTAACCTTAGCTAAGCGGCGATGCATAAAGTGTGTTTTTTTTCTTTTTTTTGTTTGTTTTTTGTAATATAACAGTAGCAAATGACCAAACTGATTTAAACAAATTAACCAATTAACCAATAAAAGCTAAAAACTGAGCCCTGTTCCAACAGTCTTTGATCAGACAAGTTCTAACTGCACACGTGTGCCACTAGGATGCAGGGGAACCTTCTCCAAAAAAGATGGCCTGGATTAGTGCTCAAGTTATACAAACAAAACTAGATTCAGGAGGTCTAAATTTGGTCTATGCTACAGTAAACAAGGCTTACCAATTTCAGAAAAAAGAATTCAAATAAGCAGGCACAATAAGCCTGTAACTAGAAACTCCCAGCTCAGAAGAGCAGAATCTACCCACTCCTCCCACAAGAGTGCAGACCACACCTTCTTAATATAAAATAACTGGCCCGAAGCCCAAGTGCTTAAATCAGAACTAATACACTTTTAGAATAACAGACACTGAGCCTTCAATCAGCAATTCCCAACTTAGAAGGATGTAAGCTACCTGCCCTGCTACAACAGTGCAGGCCACAACACTTCTTAATGTAAAACAACTGGTCTGCAGCCCAAGTGCTTAAACCAAAAGGCTTAGAATAACAGTTACAATTTAACCAGGCTACTACCAAGCAGTAATAAATTCAGCAGAATAAATTCAATTGAGTACTTTTAAAAAGAGGCAAAAGCAAAATAAAGTGCAATTTTTTTTTGTTAGTAAAGTGCAAGGAGAGAAGAAGGAGGAGCAGAAGAAAATTTTAAGGTTAAGAACCTAAGTGGGTTGGCCATCTCAAATGTTCTCTCTTTATTAAGTAGAGTGAACACCAGACTGGGAGGGTAGTCCCAGATCAAATTTACAGTAGGAGCGGGCAACTGCAAAGCCACCAAAGGTTCATAGGTTCAAAGGTTGGTACTAGGCTATCAGCCCAAGGGCCCATACAAGCCTAGCCATAGCAATTCCCTGGCTATTTCTTCCCACACTGTTTACTTCCCTGGACCTCTGTCTAACAGTGTGACTGACGTGATCCCTGGGGTGAATTTCCTTTCTCCCATCCAATCGTAAAGGTCCCTTTTGAAGAGGTCCAAAGAGGTACTCTGCTTGATATGTATGGGCAATCAATTCCAGCGTCTGCGGAGACTCTGGGTCAGGAACCTATCCCTCCAGCATGTTTTGTTTATTGTGATGACAAGGTTAGATCCCTGGAGCATGTGGCTCTGAGGTATTGGGATTTAAGTGTAGCATGTCCAACAGCTCTAGGTTTGACATGGCCTTGTATGTTAAGCAGAGATCGCCTCTGAGTAGACGATATGTGACAGAGTATAGCTGGAGTTTTTTAAGGTGGTCAGCGTAGGGTATCTGCTTTAGGCCTGTGATTCTTTTAGTGAGGTATTTCTGCGGCCTTTCCAGTTGTTGCAGATATCTTGAGAGGTACATACCAAACGGGGCTTTGTATTCTATAATGGGTCTAATGAGGGATGAGTACAGTAGGACAATGACCTCCTTTTTTCTGGATGAAAAGTCCTTAGTGATGAGGTGTGCCACACAGAAGGATTTCCTGACTGTTGTGGCGATGTGTTTATCGAAGGTGAGACCACTGTCCACCTGTGTCCCTAAGTATCTTATCACATTTTCAGTGTTTAGTGTACTGCCATCTATATGGTAATTCACGGACACATGTTTTTTTCCCAAAGGGGATAACTATACATTTATTGGCATTGAGCTTGAGCCCATGACTCTGGCACCAAGCATCTGTTTCTGTAAGGCCCTTTTGTAGACTATCCACATCATTTGGGGATTCAATAATGGCTCCCAGTTTGCAGTCATCTGCGAACTTTGTTAGCCAGAGTCCCTTAGTGTTGGCCTCTACTTCGGAGAAGTAGATGCCAAACAAGAGCCGTCCCAGGACTGAACCCTGAGGTACTCCACTTGTCACTTGTCTGGAGCTGGATTTGGAGTCGGCTACTTTTACAGTGTGGGTTCTATCAGTAAGCCAATTAGCAACCCATTGGGTGACGTAGGGACTAATGCCCAGCTTAGTAAGTTTATCTATGATTCCAGAGTGGGGGATGGTGTCAAAGGCCTTGGCAAGGTCTAGATAGGCTGTGTGGACCACCTTACCCTTGTCCATGGCACTGGAGACTGATTCAAAGAAGTCAATCAGGTTCAGGAGACAAGATTGGCCCTTCACGAACCCAAACTGGGTGGGGCCAGTGTTTAAAGGTTGCCAATGTCTTTCTTTATAAGTTCCATGATAATACGCTCCATGGCCTTGCAGATAAGGCTTGTCAGACTGATGGGACAGTAGTTTCTGGGATCCAAGGTGGATCCCCCCTTGTGGAGTGGGATAACTGGAACTCTGCGCCACTCAGTGGGCACAAAACCTGAGGTGAGGCTATGATTAAACATGACAATTAGGTGAGGTGCAAGTTCATATTGTAGTTCATGTAGTACACAGCCCAGGATGTCATCTGGTCCCACGGATGCTGTATTCTAAGCTTTGGAGTGTGCATTTTTTACCTGTGTGGCTGTTATTACGGGAATTTGGCAATCTTCTGGTATTGAGATGGGCCATTTAGGGGCTGAGAGTTGGGTGAAGTTTGCACTGAATTGATCTGCCAGGATATTGGCAATATCCTTGGGATCAGTATATTTAATGCCATTCTGTTTTATCTCAGAGCAGGTCTGAGCATTGCCATTTAGATTATTGACATAGTTATAGAATGCCTTGTGGTTGTTGTTGGAATTTTTGGCAATTTTATTTTCGTAACTAGCTTTGGAGGATTTTATGAGGGATCTCAGTTTCTTACTGAGGCTGGTAAGGGAGTTTTTTGCATCCTGGGATTTTCCTCTTTTCTGCAACAGTTTCTTCCTTTTGTTGTAAAGTTTGTTTATGGCAGGAGACCACCAGATTGGCTTCTTTTTTTTGGATGAGAGCATCTTGGTTCTATTTGGGATATTACGATTCATGCACGAGTGGATGTGCTCGTACAGTGCCTTAGTGTAGGATTCAGCAGTTGAACTTTCAGTTCCCGTCTGCATGGTTGTCATGAAATTTGTCACTTCTGACTTGAGTAGCATGAAGCTGGCTTTGGAGAAGTTTTTTTATGGAGGTTTCCTTACTGGGGGGTGGGGGTGGGATGTGGATGTTAAGGGTAATTAGCTTATGGTCAGACCTGACTAACGAGGGGGAGACCATTGGTGTGGAGCATCGATTTCCCATGTTGGTAATGACCAGGTCTAGGATATTGGAGCCCCTGGTGGGAGTATGGATTAGTTGATCCAGGGCTTTGGAATTTATGAATTCCAAGAACCATTGGGCAAAGGTGTTGGTACATGAGTAGTTTTCCCAGTTAATGGCAGGGTAGTTAAAAATCACCCAGTATTAGGGTGTTTGGTTCTATCTTAATATTTTCCAGTACATTTAGAAAGGTGTAGTGAGAATTTTGGGGTATGGTGGGGGATCTGTAGCAAACTACAATTTGGGGTGCAGTCTTACCTAGTGCTAGTTGCACCTGGAGAATTTCAGACGCATTGTGTTGGGCAACTAGCCTGGTGGTGTGAATATTCTTGGTGAATATTCACACTCCTCCACCTTTAGTGTTTTGGTCCTGGTTTGGTGGCCGAAAAGTGTGGTAAGAGTTGTAGCCTGGTATTGCTATAACAACACTACAAGAATAGGGTGGGAAGGAGGGGAAAACAGTTTCAGGACAGATGAGAAACATAAAACAATGCCAGAAAATATATAAAATAATTCAGTCAGTCAAACAATAATTCACTCAGGCAAAATTAAAACAATGCAGAACTCTGAAAGGTTAAAATGCCATGAAATATACTTATCAATCAGTGATATATTTCCAGATTGTCTGAGAATCTCACTTCAGCCAGAACACTAGGAGTTTCCAAAAGTGTATGCAAGAATTTACAAACAGAAACTATTTTTAAATCAGCAAGCCTTGAAGCAATCAGATAACACAAAAGCTGTTTGGCCAGTTTTATAAAATCCACCTCAGGAGTAGGGGGGAAGCAGTTTCAGGACATGAGAAACATAAAACAATGTCCAATGTAAAAAGCGTAGTAGTTCCAAATACAATGAAGGCTGTCCTTATACCCACGTAGCACTCTATGTAGGTGATACAAACATCGATCTCACACGGACTGATAGTGAAATTTATTACCAGAAAACGAAAAATAAAATGAATAATATACTTTAAACACGTAGATTCAAAAATGAATAAAGACAAAGTAACTGATTTAGCGCTTTCATCTCCAACACCAGAGACTTCCTCAGAATCCAGTTACCATTCGCAATTCTTACTTTATATATCACACATAATTAATTACTAATTGAACATTTATCTGGTTAATTGCTTATACTTATACATTAATTAATTAAACGGCTAGACTTCAAATAATGAATTTCTGCAACACTGAAGAAACATTTAGAATAAAATTGTGTTAAATAAGCCAACATACATACAAGGAATATATATTCCTATATGTGTATAATCAATATATATATATATATATATATATATATATATATAATGTAAATATATAAATAAATAAATAAATATATACACACAAATATATACAAATATATACATTCAGTTTTGCCAAAAGGCACGTTGGTAAATAAATAAATACATATTGACATGTTGACCAAAGAAGCCCCCCCCCCACAAACAAAGTTAATAAATATTTTGTTGAATGCATATGTGCAAAGTAAATGCATATGTCTGTCTCCAGAAAATGCCAGAAAATATATAAAATAATTCAGTCAGTCAAACAATAATTCACTCAGACAAAATTAAAACAATGCAGAACTCTGAAAGGTTAAAATGCCATGAAATATACTTATCAATCAGCGATATATTTCCAGATTGTCTGAGAATCACACTTCAGCCAGAACACTAGGAGTTTCCAAAAGTGTATGCAAGAATTTACAAAAATAAACTATTTTTAAATCAGCAAGCCTTGAAGCAATCAGATAACACAAAAGCTGTTGGGCCAGTTTTATAAAATCCACCTCAGGAGTAGGGGGGAAGCAGTTTCAGGACATGAGAAACATAAAACAATGCCAGAAAATATATAAAATAATTCAGTCAGGCAAACAATAATTCAGTCAGGCAAAATTAAGACAATGCAGAACTCTGAAAGGTTAAAATGCCAAGAAATATACTTATCAATCAGCGGTATATTTCCAGACTGTTTGAGAATCACACTTCAGCCAGAACACCAGGGGTTTCCAACAGTAGAAGACAGTATCCCTAACACTGCTGTGTTAGTTGTATTTAAAAACTTGGAAGCTGCGTTATCATGTAGAAAAGCAATTAGTCCTAGCTGGCTATATAGGACTGTCCCCTCCATCTATGTAGGGATTTTTACATCTGATTGGGTACACTTAAGTAATGGGTCACTAGAAGAATGGACTTGTCTAGGTGACCCTCAAATTACTGTATTTCATTGAATGGAATGACACCCTTAGAGTGCTTATTAAATGGAAATCTGTATGTTGTTAACATATAAAGATATATATATATATATATATATATATATATATATATATATATATATATATATATATATATATATATATATATGTGTGTGTGTGTGTGTGTGTGTGTGTGTGTGTGTGTGTGTATTTGTGTATGTGTCTGTGAGTGTGTGTGCATTTCTCTCCTGCATTTTGTCGAATGCTTGATCTGCAAATGCATGGGGTGGTGTTTTATGTCAAATGTACAGATATGTCAACTGTATGTTTCCCTGACACAGATGAATAGGGTTTGGAGGGGGTAAGAGTACTTGTTTGTGTGTTTGAGAGTTTGAGTTAGCATGTGGGATAAGAGAGGGGATAGGTTTTGTATATTTGTCTTTAAGCGTCTGTATTTTTAAGGTTAGAGCCAGGGTTAGGTAAAGGGATAGATGTAGTATTGCTAGTCTGTATTTGTGCATGTTTGTGTGTCCATGTGTGTCTTGTGTGGTGGCAGTATTACAGCAAGGCTTTCATTAAGGTAAAGTGTAGAGTTAGGGTTAGTTGAAGGGGCAGCATTAGGTTTAGGATTAGTACCTATTACTAAATTGTGGCAGTGGGGATGAGTAATTGAGCCGTATATTGGCAAACTTAACTTTGCAGAGATAGTGACTGGTAATTGAGGGTTATAAGTAGGTAGTTAGATAATGCCTCAGTTGCCTGTTTAGCAGCTTTCTGAAAATGGGTAACCAGGAGAGATTTATATGTACTCCTATTCTGCATGCTTCATATGTCAGGTAAAAAAATATTCCAGAATTTTCTGATGCAAGTAGAAAACCCTGAGTCATTTTGCCTATAGAGAATGCTTGTTATGTGGACCAGGCCAAGAACAGATTCTCTGTAATTTTGAGGAAGAGATTTCTGAGAAAATGTACCAAACAGATATGGACAAGTAATGCATGCATTTAGTGGAAGACACCAACTCCGAACTTTACTTTTTCTGAACCTAAATGTCAAATCTCACACTGGAAAATGGCCTGAATGTTGAGCATAACACCAAATTCGACATTTCCGACCACTCAACCACCAAATCAAGCCCTACCATGGGTCATGAAGGGGGAGACATTTGCCTGGCTGGCATTCGGTGTTCATGGATTTGTCATTTGGAAATTCGACATTGTGCAACCCTGGGTCACTGCCGTCGACATTTAGTACGTCAGACAAATAACGGTCAATTAAATGCATGTATTAGGAGCTGTCTGGTAATATATATATATATATATATATATATATATATATATATATATATATATATATATATATATCTATATATATATATATATATATATATATATATATATATATATATATATATATATATATGTAATATATATCTATATATATATATATATATATATATATATATATATACTATCAATATGTTGAACATGCCTTGCGTGCAATTTGCCTGTGAGGTAGTCAGAATGCAGAAAACCCTTTGGGAGGCAGTTGCAATGTCGACTCAGGAAGACTGAAGACTAGGAGAGTGCAGATCGAGAGATTTACCCTTTTCCACACTGTAGTGCAATCTTGGAGTTGGGCGGCCATGGTGGTGCAGCAGTTTGCATTGCCACTTCACAGTAAGAGGTCTTCCAGTTCGATTCTGGGCTGGGGTGCATTCTGTGTGGAGTTTGCATGTTCTCCCTGTGGTCACGTGGGTTTCCTCCAGGTGCTCCAATTTCCTCCCACATCCCAAAGACATGCAGTAGGTGGCTTGGACACTCTAAATTGGTGTGAGTGCGTGTGTGCCATTTGTGGAAGGTTGGATGCCGGGCTGGCAACTTGACACTGTAAAACTCCACTGCCAATCATGATCGGACAGATGATCCACTGTGGTGACCCTTAACCGGGAAAAGCCGATAGAAGAAGTGCGATCTTGGAGTTGGAATATATATGTGGCAGAGGGTGTGGGTGCTTGATCCCTGCAAAAACATGACTGTCAGTGCATTGTAGTATAGATACCGGAGTGCAGGAGTCAACTTTGACTTCACCTGCATTGGTGTCTGATCTTTCATACTATTTCCTATTCTGAACAATGAACATGTAAACTGCATTTTTGCTAGGTTTATCTTCCGATGTCTGATGTTTTAATCATAAACCTATACACACACATATATATATATATATATATATATATATATATATATATTTATATATGCTGCATATCTAGGTTAGGCACAGCTGCATGGAAATGAGAGAGTGACTGAATTCTAGTCATCAAGAATCATGAAGAAGATGACAATGGTAAATATGAATGTTATGTCCAGAAGCAACACTGGCATACCTCTCAACCTCTTAGCCCAAGAAATCTGGACAAAGCCTGCCATGATGGGAATACAAATTACCAAAAATAGGGACAGATTTAAAGTATTGCTCTTATAATCTTAGAAAGTTGCTAGAATAACAGGGTAAGTGTTAAAATGGGTTTTCTAAATGATATGAAGTCTGAAACTCAAATGTACAACATTATGTATTAATTTCATTCCTCAAATCATCCTAGTGATTTGTCAGAAAACCAAAAATTTTATGAGGAGCAGACTGAAATTTTGAGGCAAAAATCTGGACATTCTGTGAAAATCTGGGCAGCTGAAAGGTATGAACACAGGTAGTTCTGTTATCTGCATATTACATGCTTACTTTAGTTTATTCTAACTTGGCAAGGCTAAGTTATCCAAAAAATGAGAGGAGTACATAAGAGATGGGAGAAATTATGAACTGACTGGGAAGATAGAAGCTTTATCTTTTGGGAATGCTATTGTCCTATACAGTTTACTTACTGTCGGGTTAATTTTATACTAAGCTTGTATGTGAAAATTGAGTAACTTTGCTGTGTCTACTTCCTCAATTGATGAAAAAACAGTTCTGGTGATAGGAAGTGATTTTTCTTCTGGGGTAGGGACAGCATCTCACAAAGTCTAAAGACAGCTTGTGAGTGCAATATCAAAGTGGGGTTTGGGAAAGAAAACAAATGGTTTAGTTTTGATAGAATTTAGGAGAAAATCTATGAAGTCCAACCATGATATGATCAGATGTCTTGATGAATCTAAAATGGAGCTAGAGTGTGAGGAGAATCATTTGAAATAATAGTGGTGGACTCATCTGCACACTGGACTAGTTTGGTGTTCTGTACCATATAATTCACATATATGATAAAAAGAAGTGGATCATGTATGCAGACCTACTAGTCTCCATCAGTAAATGGGCCTTGTAGACATAATGTTTCCACTCATTTAAAGCCTTTGGAATTCATACTGTCAGTTCTGTGGTCTTTTTTTACAGTATCCATTATGTCTCATGTGGGAATAACACACTTTATGTTGGTGCTTTTCCTAGCCTGTATTTATTATCTCACTCAGTATTTGTATGATATATACTATGGCTTCCTAACTGGTATTTCTGGCCCATTGGTGTTGCTTGACCTACTCCTGTGCACTAGCTCATGCTAGTGCCCAGATAATAAGTATTATTTTCTATTTTGGATTGAACTGAGAATATTTGGCATAATGATTAAGATCTTCGCTTCCAAGGTAGAAGGTTTGACCTTGACTTCCGGCTAATGCCTTTTCAGAGTTTGCATGTTTCCCCTGTGTCTCTCTGGGATTCTTCCCACTTCTAAAAAACATTCTGGTGTATTTCTATCTCAAACTTGACAAAGAATGGAGCTGTGGACAGCAGCACAGACTCTACACAGTGTCCTATAGGGGAAAGAGTTATATAACCCAACTGCCTTGGGCATCTAACTGTGATGCACAGTATCCTCATGATAGGAAAACATGGATCACAGACAGCATGCCATGGCATGGCTAACCACTCTACCATGTAAAATATGGCTTTAGGTGATTTGGCCATGTTGACAAATGTCACCAAATGTTTATTTATTTTATTTTTATTTTTATTTTACATTTGTTTACCAGGATTGTCCGACTGGACATAGGTCAATTTTCAGTGGAGGCCCAGGGAGAAAAGCTCCACATTAATTGAACATAGTTAAACATGTGTTATTTAAAAACAGACGCAATGTACATCAAATAAAACAGTTTATATAAAACAACATAATACAGTCATGGATGATGCTAAGATATGAAATCTTCAAATCAGTCTCCAGAGCTGTGGACGAGGGCAAGGCGGTCCACACAGCCTATCTGGACCTCGCCAAGGCCTTCAACATCATCCCCCACTCTGGAATCATAGATAAACATACGAAGCTGGGCATAAGTCCCTACGTCACTCGATGGGTTGCCAATTGGCTTACTGACAGAACCCAGACTGTAAAAGTAGCTGACTCCAAATCCAGCTCCAGACAAGTGACAAGTGGAATACCTCAGGGTTCAGTCCTGGGATCACTCTTGTTTGGCATCTACTTCTCTGAAGTACAGGCCAACACTAAGAGACTCTGGCTAACAAAGTTCAAAGATGACTGCAAACTGGCAGCCATTATTGAATCCCCAAATGATGTGGATATTCTACAAAAGGGCCTTAAAGAAACAGATGCTTGGCGCCAGAGCCATGGGCTCCAGCTTAATGCCAAGAAATGTATAGTTATCCTCTTTGGGAAAAAAAACATGTACCCATGAATTACCACATAAGTGGCAGTACACTAAACACCGAAAGTGTGGAGAGACTTAGGGACACAGGTGGACAGTGGTCTCACCTTCGATAACCACATTGCCACAACAGTCAGGAAATCCTTTTATGTGGCACACCTTATCACTAAGGGCTTTTCATCCAGAAAAAATGAGGTCATTGTCCCACTGTACTCATCCCTCATTAGACCCATTATAGAGTACAACGCCCCATTTGGTATGTACCTCACAAGACATCTGCAACAGCTGGAAAGGCCGCAGAAATACCTCACTAAAGGAATCACAGACCTAAAGCAGATGCCCTATGCTGACCGTCTAAAAAAACTCCAGCTATACTCTGTGGCATATCATCTACTCAGAGGCAATCTCTGCTTAACATACAAGGCCATGTCAAACCCTGAGCTGTTGGATATGCTCCACTTAAAGAAATCCCAATCCCTCAGAGCCACACACTCCAGGGATCTAAACCATGTCATCACAATAAACAAAATATGCTGGAGGGATAGGTTCCTGACCCAGAGACTCCCCATACTCTGGAACAGACTGCCCATACATGTCAAGCAGAGTGCCTCCTTGGCCCTCTTCAGAAGGAACCTTGATGATTGGATGGGAGATAGGAAATTCACCCCAGGGATCACGTCAATCATCCTTTTAGACAGAGGTCCAGGGAAGTAAATATTGTGGGAAGAAATATCCAGGGAATTGTCATGGATAGGCTTGTATAGGCCCTAGGGCCGATAGCCTAGTATCAACCTATGAGCCTATGAGCCTATGAGCAGAGAAAAATATACCTAAAACCGTAGAGATAAATAACAGAATATAAAATAGCATAGGTAGAAGTTAGCAGTGGATGAACAGAAGGATCAGATAATACATATATGATGTCTTCCATAGTTGGGGGATATAGGTTTCCTCTATGGAGGGGTTAATAAGGATGAAAACAGGGTAAGCTAAAGATTCAGCAGCAGTTTTTAAGAAGTTGGCGGGTAAGTTGTCAGCATCAAGGGTGGTAGTTTTAAGCTTTTGGAGAAGTTTTTTAATTGTAGAAGCAGGGACAGTTGAGAGAGTAAAAGAGGTGATATTCTCAGGGTGTTTGACTGGGGTATATGTTTGGTTATTTTTGGAAAGTTGGGAGGATAGAGTTTGCATGGATTCTTTGAAGAGGTGGTCAAATTGGGAGGCTATGTCTTCGATATTATCAGTGGAGCTGGGAGCAGGAGTGTTAGTTTTGCCTGGTTTTATTAAGGAGTTTATGGCATGCCAGAACATTTGAGGATGTTTAGCATGTTTGTTTTGGGCACCAAGGAAATAGTTCTGTTTATAAAGTTTAGTTTGTTTCTTGGCTTGATTTCTTAGTTGTTGGTAGTAATGTTTGGATGAGGTAGCTGTCCTTGCTCAATTTACTGTAAGATATCAAGTATGGAAAGAAACAAGCCTTGTCTCAAGCTTTTAGTAGGGCTCATGTGTCCCTACTTAGCCATGGTTCTTAGTTGGCCTTGACCTTGATTTTCCTAATTGGTGTGACTACATTAAGGATATTAGTAATAGTACTGTTAAAGTAAATGATGGCTTGGTCTAAATCTAGTGTAAGTAGTGGTTCCCATTTACTTTGCCTTAGAATATTGTTAATATCCTGTATATTTAGTTTGCGGTCATCTCTGACTTGTCTGAAGACTATGGGGTTTGAAAGCTGGTCCATTTACATAGGAGGAATGCAGGGAGATGGTCACTTAGACCATCTGGTAGGCATCCGGTTTGATAGTTTTGCTTGGGGAAATTGACTAGAGTCCAATCTAGGATGGAGTGTTTATGTTTTTTTTATCTACTGTTTAGGTCTCTTAGTAGGATGGTTTCCTGTGGGAGATTGTCTGAGGTCCATTGTAGGATTTCCTCAATCATGGGAGAGTTATTACCTGGTGGGATATAACAGCAGATAATGTTGATTTTTTTTTTTTTGGTGCCATTTATGGATAGAGTTGAACCTAAGATTTCAGCATTATGAAATTTAGGTAACATATTTTGTAGGGGAGTTATTTTGAGTGTATTTTTAAAGAGAATGCCCACCACACCTCCCTTCCTACCTGTACTATCCTGTTTTAAGGTATTATTCCCTGGTGGGAGGAGTTCTTCATTTTGAGTGCTAGGTTTTAGCCAGGTCTTAGTAATGGTTAATATATCTGGGGAGTAGTGGGTTATGAATGCACGTAGGTCTGGATGCTTGTTAGATATATTTCCGGTATTTATGTTAATAATCAGTAAGTCTGATCTTTGTTTGGTTGGGAGTAGGATGTTAATTGGTCCTGGGTTTGGGTGTATGTCTCCTGATGCAACAACTCTCTTTGTTATACACAATTTGTGTTTAATTTTGTGCGTTATTTCTATGTTGGATGTAACTGATATTTTTCTAGTAGAAGATGTTAATATTTGAATCTTATATATATGTGTAATATTGAGCTGTCTTTAAATAATGTTGCACTGATAGTGAAATGTATGTGTGCATGTGTTTTTGTGGAAGTATGTGTTGCATGAAACATTGTGTTCTTTAGTGAGTTTCTGGTATGAAGGGATGTGATGTTAGTTAGGAGTGTGAGGGTGAGGAAGAGAAATCCTAAGATGAGTTGCATTTTTTGTGGGAGTGATGTTTGGGTGTTAGTAGTATAGTGATTCAAGTATGAAGATGTGTGAGGGTATAGCCATCAGTTATCTTGTATGTGCAAGAGAGAGAGTTAATATAGGAGGTGTGGGTAGAGTAAAGGATCTGAGGTACTTAATTGGAGCGGGGTCTGGTCAGGTGACTAGGGGTTAGAAATAAAAGTAGGAGTAGTGGGGGGTGGGAAATGGAGGCAGGGTAGGGGAGTGGAGTGAGCCGGAGGTGAACAGAATGAGACATACACCAGACCATGAGACTGCAGAGTCAATCAGTGTGGCTGGTCAAGACAGAAAAGTGAATGCAAGGTAATTTAGTTTAAGTATGCAACGCGCTTCCTTGCAATATTTATTATTAAGTTTCTTTGGGCTATTAGTTTGGTTGGATTGCAGGAAAATATCTGGGGTAGCCTAGTGGGATGTTGCTAGTGCTGTAGACCCCAAGCGGAGCGCTACACTATAGAATCACACACAAATATTATGATAGAAGTAAAAAGTTATTTAACCTTGTCTTCTTTTAGTGTTTTTTTTTTGGAGAAAAAATAGTTTGGCTGCTGTAGTGTTCGGTTTATTTTGAACAGTAGTCTATAAAGTTGTGAGTCTTTTCTTAAGGGGCGGGCTGGGAAGGGTGAAAAAAATAAGAGATATCTTGTCTCCTTTTAGTGTTTTTTATGAAGAAAAAATAGTTTGGCTGCTATAGTGTTCAGTTTATTTTGTGCAGCAGTCCCGAAAGTAGCGAGTCTTTTCTTAAGGGGCGAGCTGGTAAGGGTGAAAGACTTAAGAGATTCCTTGTCTCCTTTAGTGTTTTTTTTTTTTTTTTGAGAAAAAATAGTTTGACTACTGTGGTGTTTAGTTTATTTCGAGCAGCAGTCCCTAAAGTAGTGAGTCTTTTCTTTTCTTCAGGGGTGGGATGGGAAGGGTGAAAGATTTAAGAGATTCCTTGTTTCCTTTTTGTGTTTTTTTTTTGGACAAAAAAATAGTTTGGCTGCTGTAGTGTTCAGTTTATTTTGAGCAGCAGTCCCTAAAGTAGTGAATCTTTTCTTAAGAAGCGGGCTGGGAAGGGTGAAAGAATAAAGAGATTCCTTGTCTCCTCTTAGTGTTTTTTATGGAGAAAAAAATAGTTTGGCTGCTATAGTGTTCAGTTTATTTTGTGCAGCAGTCCCTAAAGTAGCGAGTCTTTTCTTAAGGGGCAGGCTGGGAAGGGTGAAAGACTTAAGAGATTCCTTGTCTCCTTTTAGTGTTTTTTTTTTTTTTTTTTGAGAAAAAATAGTTTGATTACTGTGGTGTTTAGTTTATTTCGAGCAGCAGTCTCTAAAGTAGTGAGTCTTTTCTTAAGGGGTGGGCTGGTAAGGTTGAAAGACTTAAGAGATTCCTTGTCTCATTTTAGTGGAGTTTTTTTTGTACAAAAGAAATTGCCTGCGAGTCTTTTCTTTTCTTCAGGGGTGGGCTGGGAAAGGTGAAAGATTTAAGAGATTCGTTGTCTCCTTTTTGTGTTTTTTTGGAGAAAAAATAGTTTGGCTGCTGTAGTGTTCAGTTTATTTTGAGCAGCAGTCTCTAAAGTAGTGAGTCTTTTCTTAAGGGGTGGGATGGTAAGGTTGAAAGACTTGAGAGATTCCTTGTCTCATTTTAGTGGAGTTTTTTTTGGAGAAAAAAAATTGCCTGCTGTAGTGTTCAGTTTATTTCAAGCAGCAGTCCATAATGTAGCAAGTCTTTTGTTAAGGAGCAGGCTGGGAAGGGCGAAAGACTTAAGAGATTCTGCTGCCCATGGGTTCACGAGCGCTAGCATTTGAATGGGTAAAATGGACATGGGTATTTGCTGGTGATGGGTGGGTTGAGGACCTGGCCTATTCCAACCTAAGCCAGCAATCCATGCTAATAGTGGGAGGAGTATATGTGCTATTATTGGCCAGTATGTGCCTGCCAGAAAGCCCCACAGCCCTGGATCAATAAGCTACTGGCCAGATGGAGTCCAGTTGCCCAGGTTGGGATACCTTGGATAGTACTGTTGAGCTAAAGGTGGACATAATACCATCAACCTGCTAAACATGAACTAAGAATTGCTACACTCAGTGTAGGTTCTTTGCCAGGATGTAGCTTAGATATGGATGAAATGATGGTAAGGAGGAGGATAGGCATCCTATGTATCCAGGAGGTGAGTTGTAAGGGCAATGTAACAAAGCAACTTGGCTTGGGATCCAGAGTCCACTACTCAGGAGGAAGACAGGGTAGAAATGGAGTGGGAATTGTATTGAGGACGAGGCTTCAAATGACAGTAAGGGATGTCATTAGAATTAGTGACAGACTCATAGAAATCAGACTCCAGCCTAATGACACGGCAGTATTCATAATATCAGCCTATGCCCCACAGCAGGGTTGTGATAGTGAAGAAAATAGTGCATTCAGACAGCATTTGCAGGACCTACTAAATAAAACAGGACAACATGAATTGGTCTTAATAATGGGTGACTTGAATGCAACTATCAGGACATACAGAACAGGATATGAGGACTGCTTGAGTCCACATGGTTGGGACAACAGGAATAAAGAAGGAGAGGCCATTCTAGACTTCTGTCTGGCAAATGGTCTGATAGTCGCCAACACATGGTTCAGAAAGAAAGACAGCCTCAACATCACATGCAACAGTGGCCAACATGCAACTCAGGTAGACTTCCTCTTAGTAAGAAAAGGGCACTAGGGTAGAATTAGCGATTGCAAAGTCATCCCCAGCAAAACTGTTGGCCCACAACATAAACCACATTTTGCCACAATCAGCTGCTAACAGTGGTCAGAGATAGCTCTAAGGTCAACAGAGAACATGCTGAAGACCTGGAAGTTAACTGGAGGGAAAGCACAGCAGTTCAAGGAATTACTTAGGGTTCTAACCCTTCAAGAAGAAGAGGAAATAGGTGGAGTTGAAGAAGAATGACATTGCCTCAAAACAGCATGTGTGAGGACTATGGAACAGACATGCGTCCGAGCCAGATATGGAAATAAGGTACATTAGGAAGCCTGGTAATGGAATGCAGAAATCTAGGAAGTCATCAAAAGAAAGAAGGAATGCAGGAAAAAGTGGGATATAGAAACGATGGACTAGGCTAGGAAGGAATTCTGTTTGGCTAAACAGAGAAGCTAAGAAAGGAGTTTCAATAGTAAACAATAAGGCATCAGGAGCACTCTACCAACTTCTGTAAAGCAAGTCAATAGATGGCACAAAGAAACTATATCAGTTTGCAAGGCAAAGACAGAATGATAAAGAAGATAGACACCCTTCATAAGGGATGCCAGCAACAACCTGCTCAACAGTCTACAGGACATCAAAGGCAGATGGAAGGAGTACTTCTAGTAGCTTCTGAATGAAGATCCCCAAAGCTGTACTGCCCCAAACATAGCATACAATGAGAGAAGAGGGGGAGCCCAACACAGAAGCAGTAAGAATAGCATTAAGAAAAAATGAAGGCAGGAAAAACAGCTGTCTCAGACAAGATTACAACAGATATTTTATTTATTTGCAGTTTGTATACTGGGAAAGTCCACTGGGCCATTCAGAGTCAAATTCTAGTGAAGCCCCGGGAGAAAAGTTCCACAGTACATGAATAAAAGTAGAATTTTATACATTGGTAATACAGAACTAACAAACAATTAACTTACATGTAAAAACACAATGATAAAGATGCTGGGAGAGATAGGTGAATAATGGCTCCTGAGTGTACTCATAGCAGTGTGTAGAGAAAGGTGTGTCGGAGGTGACTGGAGAAAAATTATAGTAGCACCAGTGTGTTGAAGAACAAAGCAGACTTTCACAACTGTGGGCAGTACAGAGGTAACAAACTCCTGTCACATTACATGAAAATTCTGGAGAGAGGGATTGATAAATGAATATGCAGAGTAGTAGAAAGTAAGATGTGAGATGAGCAGTTTGGATTCAAATCAGGATGTAGCACAACTGACCCGATATTTGCAGTGAGACTGATAGCTGAGAATAAGCTAGAAATAAAGAAAAAGTCGAACTGGGCATTCCTAGACTTGGAGAATGCATATGGCAAGGTCCCAAGAAAGGTGATTTGGGCAATCCTGTGTTGGTTTGAAGTCCCAGAAACATTGGTAGAATTAGTGCAAGCAATGTACAAGGATCTCATTACTCAAGTATGAACAGTGTTAGGTCTTAGAGAGGAGTTCTCAATGGGAGTGGCTGTGTAACAGGCTTCAGATCTGAGCGCACTGCTGTTCATACTGGTGTTGGACTACATTAGCAAACAGGTTGGGGAACCGATCAACAAAACTGTTGTATGCAGATGAGTGGCATTACAGGCAGACTCACGCAAGAACTTCAGCTAAAGATAGGTGAAAGGAATGCAAAATTGAAGGTACATGGGGATGAGAGAGTTGGCAACAGCTGACATGACACTTTAACCCCATGTTGAAAATGGGAAAAAGGGGGCTGATGGTGATGTTGAAGATTCTATATTTTAGATTGCTTGTTACTGGCAAAGGTGTATTTTCTGCATTTGTGCTGAATGTAGAGTCCTACTTGTTTCTTGCACTCAGAAACTGAGTACTATTGCAAATGGAAGTTAATTATTTCACTCTTGAGAGACATGGAAATCAGCTTGTCTATTTTGTTTTCCTTTTTGTCTGTTGCCTTATTCTTGATCTAGTTTATTTTATATTACATTTATAACTGGTACTGTTATAGCTACTGTTTATTCGGTATGATAAATAAAAATGTGTAGGGTTATGCCCAGTTGTTTCCCTGTGCTAGTCAGTTGTTCCCTTCCAGCACTACAGGTACATGCACATTTTGCACATACACTATGATGGCCAACAGATGTGGAGAAATGTGAAGGCTTGGGGGTACATTTTGTTGGTGGGAGATCAATCTCTCTGTTGCTTCCATATAAAACACTATAAATCTTTTTCCATCAAAGGTTTAGCTTTTCCTTTAGTGGAAAGTAACTGGGAAATATCTTCCTGTGGCTCCTTTTAGGACACTCTGTTCTAATTCCATATTGATATGAAACAAACTCATGATCTTCTCTGGTTTGTTGCATGATGTCAGTTTGGCTTTTTCTAGAGACTTTATTTGATGAAAACATCAGTCCCCACATTGCAGCCACTGTACAACCTCGGATTTCAGAGATTCAGTGCAATAGATAGGGCAGGACTGGGAGAAGAGTTGTTATTTGCTATGCCTCCAGGCTTCACTTGGACAAAGGCCCAACAATAGGGACACATTTTAAATATTCATCCAGATTCAATAAAGCCTACATAATAGCACATCATTTTGGATTTAGTAAGTAGTTCTGCATGATGTGTAGAGCTGTGGACAGCAAGGTAAATACTGTGGCATGCAAATTACATGTTAATGATATGTTAATCAAACAATCCAACACAGTGGAGCTGTTCAACAAGCTATAAAGTAACCGTGCAGACTCAGTGCTGTTTTTCTGCGAATTCCAAAGCCTATTGGAATACAGCGATGGGAAGGAGTCTACATAGAAAGAATGTTAGGGGCTGATGTTGCTTTAATTCATGTGTATGTGCAACAGGCTGAAGTCAATGCTGCTGCTGCTGCTAATAGACCACTGCCAAGAAGGAAAAGAGTTTTCAGACCCCAGTTAACGTATCAAAATCTGCATGATGAGGAAATTGTAGTGTGCTGCAGGGTGGATAGAGACACACTGCAACCTCTGTCATCCTCAACTCAGAGACAGGGCAAACTGAGAGGAACCCATCCCAGTGGAGACAAAGGTATGTGTAGCACTTAGAATTTTAGCTACAGGTACCTTTCAGAGACCAACTGGAGACATGCTGGGTTTGTCACAGGCATCAGCATCCATGATCCTCCATCAATTCTTGAATGCTATGCTCCAACATGCTAGTGACCACATATAATTTCCCTGTACTCCTGAGGATAGGGACAGAAATATACAGGAGTTCTACCCTGAAGCACACTACTCTGAAGAAATGGGTGCCACAGATTGCACACATGTAGAATGTACGGCACCACACAGGGAACAGGGAAGGCTGTACATCAATAGAAAGGGTTTTCACTCAATTAACTAACAGGTTGTGTGTAATGACAAAGGAATCATCTTGAATGCGTCTGCTGGCAACACTGCCAGGTACCACAACTCACATATCAGGCACACTTCCCAATTGTATCAGATGTTCAATAGGGGGATTGCCACAAGGTCATATACTGGAGAATGCAGGTTATGCACTGGAACTATGGCGGATGATGACACCCATCAGAAATGCATACAGACCCACTGAAAAACACCATAATGAGGCACACATTCAAACCAGAAATATCATAGAGCATGGGTTTGAGCTGCTGAAGTCACGTTTCCAGTGCCTAGATACATCTGGGGGAGATGGCAGCACAATCCATGGATATGTACTGAAATACTCACAGTATGTGCCATGCTACCCAACATAGGTCTGAGAAAACAGCTTCAGCAGGATCAACAAGGGGAAACAGCACACATCCCACCACCAATGTAAAGTTCACCACAGCCGCACACAGGTGATGAGTCAGAGGGGGAAGCAGCAGATAGTGAGGGTGTAAGCAGATGTAGGCATGCTCAATATGCCCTCCCATTGGCTAAGAAACAACACATCGAACATTCAGTCACCACCTATGGGCCTGAAACCTTCCTCCTATGCACATACATAGAGTAACATTGAGACTTAGCAAATCTTACAACCTTTACCTCCCCTGTGTATTGGCTGTGTACTACTTGCATCAGACAGAGTCAGCCCTGAACTAAAACTGTTGCAACTGCTGGATTTACAAGGTAAGTGTTGAACCTGGAATGTACTGTCTAATAATATGAATGACTGGCATAGCCTTGTATTTTGTTACTTGATAGTGTAAGCAAGTAAAAGGTAATAGTTTGTACAGAAATTAACTTAACATGTGACAGCAGAGACTTATTTGACTTATATGTGTCCATAATTAAGTAGTAGGCCTCAGGCATAAAAGATTCACACAGCCATAGCTCTCAAAAGTATTGATGGTCACTGCATGCCCTCACAATAGGTTTGTAGCAGAAAATCATTAGAGAGAGAAGTTAGAAAGTAATGATACACATTACAGTTTCAGACTTCACAATCCTCACAAGATCATTCACAATAAAGTTGGAAAATGTTGATGCTATCAACTGTCTAATTTTCTAAGACCAGTGTAAGTCAAAGGAAGAATTACCAGTTTAAATTCACAAATGCAGATATACTACACACTAAATCAGCAATGCACCCTGAGCATCAGACACAAAGCTTATGCATCCCTGATTCCAAAAGATAAAAAACAGGGATATGGCACAGTTATTGTCACTTGCACAGGGAGTTGTGGGTGCCAGAAGCGTAGATTGACACAAAAGCTTGATGAGTGTGTGTGTGAGTAAAAAAGAGAAGCAGACGGATATTTGCATAAAGCAACAAATTGTCAGTGAGACAAAATGAGTTTTAAGCTGCATGACTGAACCATGTTACTGCTGCGTATGTCTGTAGGGTCCCCCAGGTAAAACTGGTGTTTAAGTGTCTGCATGAACAAAGGCAAGCTCTGTGCTAGCTCTACATCTTGGAAGGTTGGATCGGTGTGAGCCGTGCATGGTAGAGGTGACAGTTCATTGTTATCATCCCTGAAAACAAGAACTGGTACTACCAGGAATTGCACTGACATGTCTATGCCCACGGTCAGATGCACTGCTGCTACCTGAATGTGACTGATGTCTGCTGGATGAACTATCCTCATGTGTACACCCAGGACCACGACTCCATGGCCTGCCAAGTCTGGGTTTGGAGAGTTTGATGAAGCAGTGGAAGTACTGTCACTGTGGGAGCATGATCAGGAATGGCCACATTGGCTAACAGCAGATGATGTGGCTGACCTCCACCCACAAGGATGCCATCCACCTTCCAGCAGATGTAACATCACAGATAGCACATGTCAGTCTGTGCCACATCTACAACCTTACGCATTTCCATGCAGCACCTAGGGGAGCATGTATCTACCTACATGATGGCCCTAAACATAAGCTGAGTGGCATGGGAAGAAACACCTGGATCAGGTGAAGGATGAGCAGCAAGCCTGCCCTAACAACTCTCCTTTGTGGCACCTTGCTCCACTTTGACAACAGCCAGTGTCAACAGGCACTGAAGCCACAGTAACCACACTTACCTAATAGATTGTGTCCCTCTCCACCTGTCCAATATCTGTGGGCTCACTGGAATGAGTAGGTGTAGGCCTACTGGCTGTGTCCAATGGAATTTCATTGGATGGTTGTAACCTCAGTGTCAGATTCAACCTCTAAACCCCCTGACAGTGCCTCTGTTTGAACACCATCATCATCACTTCAGGGTCTACTAATATTCTGACATCAGGTGGTAGATTTCCCACACTTCCACTATCAGGACCACCTATGATAATAAGCAACAAACACAGGAACGATTAATACCTACCCTACTATAGTCCGATATATGCTAAGAAAATAACAGTGGTGCAACTATTAGACAGTACACCAATATACACAACAGTGCTGACATCAACATCACAAACTAAATTTTTTTTGAGCTGCTCATCAGTACTTACATAAAAATGTTTGGCATACCATGTGCAGATGATAGTATCCTCTGTATGGCAGATGGTCCTGGAAGAAGTTAAGCAAAAGGTAATGACAACATCATCAAAATTATCAGTAACGCAAGGAGTAATACCTTTTCCCCTTTATATGTCCATTAACTATACTTTCAACAAGAACTTGGATGACAACTCCAACCTAAGCCCATGTGTAATCAATCAGAATGTGTTGTTAACTGTAGCAATTTTCACCCCCCCCCCCCCAAAAAAAAAAAAAAAATCTTGTGAATCTGAATTACTGTATTGCTTTAACCCATTTCCTCAATGGAGCTCTGGAAGTTTGCACCATAACTTCCACTGGGTGGAGCCTAAGCTTTTTGATAGAAAAAGATTTTTCTTCACATTTCAATTTACAAATCTCTGGAACCATGGGTTACTAAAGAATTGTAAATAGCATGTTCTTTAGCAGAAAGTATTTTGGTTAGTGACAGTATTCTACAGGTTCTAGGAATTAAACTGGATTGTATAATTCACAGTAAACATAGTAACTATTAAATTTGTAATATTTTGTAGAAAGCTTAGACTATCTCAGCACAACTGAAGTTACACTCATACTGTTAGCAGCATTTTGTTCATCCTGCTGAGAGCTTTCATATGAGGCTAAGCAGTTCTGTCTGTGCTCCTAGATTGTCTGGATAGTTAGAAATAGATGACATGTATGACAATATTAATGCATACTATATGAACAAGAATTAAAATCTTGTTACCTGCACTGCAGAGTTCAAATATCACCACAGTTGTATTTGTCTTTGTGTAAGGTTTAAGATGGAACATTTTAATACTTTATCTAAAGCATAGTTTTGAAATTATTAATGCGAATATGAAGAATCGATATTTGATGCATAGAGACATCAGGAGGATGTAACTGCAAAACACCTACACACAGGGTTTATATTAGAACACCGAACATTCAGAATGTCGAGTGTTCTAATAACGAACCCTAGCAATCAAAAATACAAAACATCGAACATTCGGAACAGCAAATTTTTTCCTAGGGAAAAAAATTGCTGTTCCAAAACACATACACACAACACAAGCACACAAAACAAACAGCAATCCACACACATACACCTAAACTCTTATACCTAACCCTATACTAAACTATACATACACCACTAACTATCCACTTACCTTAACCCAAACCCTAACCCTAAGGTCCATCACTATCGCACAGTCACCTCACCTGCGCCCTAACCCTAACTCACCTAACCCACCCTAACCCAAACATCCACATAATTGCACACTTACCTGACCTGCGCCCTAACCCTAACTCACCTAACCTGCCCTAACCCACACATCCACACAATCGCACACTTACCTGAACCCGAGCCGTAACTTTCCACCAGAACACTGAAAATACCGAAGCAACAGAAATGGACAACTGAATTCTTTCCCTAGGAAAGAATTTGGTTTCCTGTTTCTTTGATATTTTCAGTGTTCGCTGAAAACGGGTCAATATTAGAACACTCGACATTTCAAATGTTCGATGTTCTAATATAGATCCTACAGGTATCACCTGACTGTAATGAGTTAAATTTTTTACTATACAACAGTATTTACCAATCGAGATACAAAAGCCTACCTGGAAGCTCCTCCTGGAACATGCTTGTTTTCCCCTGAAACAGTAGCACCAATGTCAAGGACATGCTGTTCTGTACTTTCCTGGGAGCTGTCTAGATCCCTGACAGCGGACAGGAAGTCTCTGTTTACTGTTAATGGTGGCTCTGTAGCAGCCCCACCCCCCAAGTACCCATCTGATCCCTGCCCACTGCGGCTGCTCTCCTCTGGGCATATAAGATCATGTCAGTGGACCTTTGGCGCACCTGGTCATATGTCCTGCTGTGGCCACCCACTGCATTAATATCTGCAATGCCCTGCCTCCAAATCTGCATTCTGCCTGATATATCTCCATGTCCCTTCTCAAGCAGGAAGGCACCATGTCACCTAAAAGCTTCAACAATGACCTGATTCTCTGGGTCAGTGAGGGGTGGTTTTTGAGGATTGAGATGCCTAGGTGTCCTAAAAAAACAACAGAAGGATAATACACATAAGTATCATATAGCTACAAAATACATGTTCCCAGATGAAACAGAAAAGGTAGGATTTCAGTATTGTCGAATGAAGTAACATAAAACAGAGTAAAGGTTTGAAATACGAACAGGGTGGATATAAAAAAAGGAGAGTAACAATAGCAACATATCCTTGTTTGTGCCATAATAGACATACAGCTTTGCCCCCCACGAAAGAACTGGCAAATTACACATTTTTCAAGCTAATTATCTTTGAAATGGTAACAGTGCTATCAAATTAACAGTCCCTGAAACATGTCTACAGATTTAACACAGAACATTCCACGCTGAGGTATTGCCACTAATGTATACCTGTCAAATGTCCTGACAAACATTACCATGCCATCAGTACATCTCTAACTAATGCATACAGATAAAAGTGTAAAAGCCTTTGCTAATCAAAAAAAAAAAATATATATATATATATAGTCTATATTAGAAGACCGACTGTTTAGGTGATCGAACATCTAAACATCGATCTTCTAATATCGAACCGCACAATGTCAAACATCCCAGGAAAACATGTCCCTCAGCCACAACACAAAAAACATTACTTTGCATCTAAATTAAGTTGGGAGCTTCACCCCCACACCCCCCCCCCCAACTAAATATACCAACTGCAAGATCGCTCAGCAGTAGGGAAATAGCAAACTCTGGCAAATGGCCAAGGGTAATCTTTTCCTGAGTTAAATCGGCCATTCTCCGTTTTTTGCTTTTGATATTAAAAGATCGATGTTTAGGTGTTCGATCACCAAAACATTCAGTTTTATATATATATATATATATATATATATATATATATATATATATGTATATATATCTATATATATATATATATATATATATATATATATATATATATATATACAGATTTTTTTTTTTAGTTACATTTCAGGATATGCAGTGTGGAGCTGACAAAATGCCAGCATACCTTTTCAAGTTCAGTATTCCTCTCTGTAGATACATCCCAAAGTAATAGGTTCCTTTCTGTGTTCTCCACATAAACAGGTCTCCTGACCTTCTGTTTCCCCTAGCTACACGATTGCCTTTTTTTGGTGTAGATTCAGGGTTGTTAGCACAGTGAAAATGCAAATGAGGTGTGAATTCCTTAAAATTGCTGAATCCCAAATAGTTACCTCTATGTAGCACATGTAAACACAGTTCAGGCACTCCCTCAGAGTTTGTTTTTAATGGATTGCAATTGTGAATGATTACTGGTCAGGAGAAGGAAAACACAACAGCAATGCAGACTGCCCTACATCCAGTGGGTGTATCAGGTTAGACTTATCAAGTGTTAGATGCAATTTTGTCAAGGTTGGAAATGTAAGTAAGCAGCACACAATTCATAGATTCTGTTCAATAACATCCAACCTCCCTTTCATTTGTTGGCAACTGCATATTATATTATTGCCATTTAATATCCTCACACATTTTAAGGCCAATGATATAGAATGGCGTACAGACTGTATGTCTCAGATTACTGATTGGATAAGGGAAGCATGACTAACGAATGCAGAGAGGTAAGGTGGAGCTGCATATTTACAGGCAATACTCATAGAATTCTAAGGGGATCCAGTATCTGTCTGCCTGGGATGACATGATTGACAGACCTCGATGCTTTGCCAGAGATGGCCTGCATCTGTCACCCCTGGGCTTCCAGATACTGGGCAAGGCTCTTGCCACCCATATAGTGCCTTTTTTAGGCTGTGTTTCAAAGACCAAATTACCACTGTAACAGCTACAAACAAATGCAATCTGAAGGTCATGCTGCTCAATGCTAGAAGTCTAAATCTCAAAATGCAAAGTCAAAGCACTCCTTAAAATGGAGAACATCGACATTTGTGCTGTAACAAAGACCTGGTTCAAAGCAGCAGAAAGCACGGCTGCACCACCAGGGAATAACTTATTCCACAACTTTCAGCCCCAGAACGTGGACCAAAGCTCCAAAGGTGGTAGTGTTTTCATATTCTTAAAGGATGTGCACACCTCCAGAGTAGTAGCCCAACAAAACGCATCAGAGATACTTCAGGTGCAGCTAACATTGGGTAAGACAGCGATTCAGGTCGTAGCCTGCTATAGGTCCCCAACCATGTCCCAAGACTCACACTCCATGTTCCTAAGCACCATGGAGAATATTCGGGTCCAACCTAACACTCTCTTATTAGGCCACTTCAACTACCCCTCCATTAACTGGGAAAACTATTCATGTACCAATACACTTGCCCAACGTTTCCTGGAGTTCATTAATTCCAATGCCCTGGGTCAGCTCATTCTTACTCCCACTAGAGGTAGTATCATCCTTGACTTGGTCATTACTAATATGGGCAACCGTTGCTCTACATCAGTAGTCAGCTCCTCCCTGGTTAGATCTAACCATAAACTAATCACCTTGGAAATCCACATCCCTTCCACCCCCCCCTGCAAAGGTAACCACCATGAAAAATGTCTCCAAAGCTAACTTTGGGCTATTAAAATCAGAGGTGGCTAACTTCACGGCACCCATGCAAATGGAGAATAGTTGCGTGACCACCAAATTATAAACTAATGCACTATACGAACATGTACACAAACATATGGCTCTCGCCATACCCAATATAACCAATACGCCCTCCTCCAAAAAAAGAAAGTCAATCTGGTGGTCCCCTGCCAAAATCAAACTCTACAACAGAGGGAGGTAACTGATGTGGAATAAGGTGAAGTCCCAAGACTGTAAAAACTCCATTATCAGCCTCAACAAAACGTTGAGATCCCTCATCAAATCCTCTAAAGCTAGCTATGTAGCAGAATTGCAGCAGATAGCAAAGACAACCACAAGGCCTTCTATAGTTATGTAAAGAATCTCCACGGCAATACCCTGATTTGCTCTGAGCTACTCAACAATGGTACCACCTATACCAAGCCAACAGATATTGCCAGTATACTGGCCGACAAATTCAGTGCCAACTTTACTTTATCCCTCCGCAGGCACTCAGTAGTACTGCTGCACATGCTAAAGCAGCACTGTCCAAGGCTAAGAGTACAGCTTCTATGGGACCTGACAATATCCCTGGCTGTGTTCTACATGAACTACAGAGTGAACTGACACCTCACCTGTGTGCTCTGTTCAATCACAGCCTTACCTCAGGCTTTGTCCCTACCGAATGGCACACAGCTACCGTCATCCCTCTCCACAAAGAAGGAGCGACTACAAACCCTGGGAACTATCTCCCCATTAGCCTGACAAATCTGATATGCAAAGCTATGGAATGCATCATCATGGATCTAACAAACAAGGATATAGGGAATCTCCAAACTCTGTATCCCACACAGATTGGTTTTGTGAAGAGTAGATCATGCCTGCTCAACTTGGTCGACTTCTTTGAGTCAGTCACTAGAGCTGTGGATGAAGGCAAGGTGGTTCATACAGCCTACCTTGATCTGGCCAAGGCTTTTGATACCATTATCCACTCAGGAATCATAGAAAAACTCACTAAGCTAGGCATCAACCCCTATATCACTAGGTGGGTTGAAAACTGGCTCACAGATAGAACCCACTGTTTGAAAGTAGCTGACTCCAAGTCAGACTGCCAACTAGTCATGAGTGGAGTCCCACAGGGTTCAGTCCTGGGTCCTCTCCTGTTTGGTATCTACTTCTCTGAAGTCCAGGCCAACATGAAGGGACTCTGGCTGACAAAGTTCACAGACAATTGCAAGTTGGGAGCTATTATTAACTCCCCAAGTGATGTTGACATCCTACAGAATGGCCTCACTGAGACCAATGACTGGTGTCAGAACCATGGCCTTAAGCTCAATGCCAAAAAAATGTGTTGTCATCCCCTTTGGGAAATACCCAGTTCTCATGAATTACCACATTGATGGTAGTCGACTGAACACAGGAGGCATTTTAAAAGATCTGGAAACACAGGGTGACAGCAACCTCTCTTTTGATCACCACATTGCACTGTGGTCAGAAAGTCCTTCTATGTGGCACACCTCATTATTAAGGGTTTTGCATTCAGGAAGAAAGAGGTCATTGTCTCCCTCTACTCTTCCTTCATTAGGCCAGTCATTGAGTACAATGCCCCATTTGGCATGTACCTCTCTAGACACCTGCAACAACCAGAGAGGCCACAAAAGCACCGCACAAAGAGGATCCTATGCCTTAAACACTTGTCCTATATAGACAGACTCAAAAAACTCCAACTATTCTCTGTCTCATATCGCCTACTTAGAGGCGATCTCTGCTTGACTCACAAAGCCATGTCTGACCCAGCTCTGTTAGAAATGCTACATCTAAAGAAATCCCAATCCCTCCACACCACACGCTCCAGAGACCTCAACCTCAGTACCACAATTAACAGAATATGCTGAAGGGACAGGTTCATAACCCAGAGACTGCCCATGCCATGGAATAGAATTCCAACACATGTCAAGCAGAGCACCTCTCAGAGCATCTTCAAAAGAAATCTTGATGAGTGAATGGGAAACAGAAAATTCACCCCAGGTGTAACTCCAGTGGCTCTACTCAACAGTGGCACTGGGAACTAAGGTCAGGTGGCATTATGCCAGGGTAATCCTATGGCTAGGCTTGTAAAGGCCCCAGGGCCATTAGCCTAGTACACACCTATGAACCTATAACTGGTTGGGTGATCACTTAGTGCAATACGAACATGCAAAAATAATAAATGTATAAATAATAGTTGTATGGTTTTATATTAATGTACATGATGTTGTAGTTGGTTGTATGCAGAATGGTTTCAATTCCTTGCTGCAGAGCTGCTTATGTGGTAAAGAGGGATAAGACACACTTAGAGTGTTCTGAAAGTTCTTTGGAGTGAGAGTTCTAATCCTGATCTATGTAGAAATATATTTTGTTGACCAACAAACATTTTGCAGTGTTTATTTCATTGATTGCTTTGCTTCATTTGAGCTACTTCTCCCTTTTATTTATGTTTCAGGTGTATGCTGCAAAGCTGTTTGCATGGAAAAGAGGAATAAGGCACCATCACTGTGTTCAGAAGCTTTACTGGAGTGAGAGTTCAAATCCAGACCTATGTAGAAATATGGCATGTGTGCTAACATTTTGTAGCGTATATGTCATAGATTACTTTTCCTCATTTCAATTACTTTTCCTTTTTTTTTGTTTTTATTTTTGTTTTTTTTTTGTTTTTTTGGTGGGGGGGGCATTGTTTTCATGATTTGCAGCTTAGTGCAAACACAGGAAACAGAGAAAATTAATGTCAGGTTTGGCTGTGCTTATTTTGTTTGCTCAAAGTGCGCCAGTATGCAAACTGGACTAGTTGCCCACCCACGGACCAGACAGAACACTAGCAGAACACCTGCAAACAGGGTGTCTGTAAAAGGGCAAAGGTCAAAAACAATACATTGTTGCAATTTCTGTATTTCATCATGCAACTGCACTTAGCAGCATTGTGCAGTGGTTAGAAAGGTTCCCCAGCAGTTGCAGCCATCACACACCTGCAGACAGGACTCTGACAGCCAATAATTGAAACCAGTTACATCCAATTAATTCTGTTGGACACCTCACAAATCTGCTAAGTGGCATTGCACAGTGGTTAACACAAAGACCTTAAGACTGATTAGGAAATTAGGAATGGCATGTAACTAGTCCAGTGGTGGCAGGTGTAAGTATAGGGCTGAAGTGCAGATGGTCCTGTGCCTTAGTACAGAGTTTGCAACCTTTTTACTGTTGTGACAGTGTAGATTATAGCAATGAACTGAAAAATAGACAAATGCTGTTTCAACATTCATGTGGCAACAGGTGTACGTGTAAGACTGCCATGCATATTGTCCAGAGTTCTAATACAGGATATTCCATGCACATTTATTGTTGTTCCACTTCCCATCATATTCACTCTCACTTATAAATTACCCCCCAATTCCACCTTGCACTGACTCATCCAACTACCTCTACTATTACTTCATCCCACCCAAAACAATCCCTCCCCTACCAAAAACGATTTTATCTTTCTAATATCTATTGTACTGTACTCTCCAATCTCAATTATACTATTACCCTCTCCATGCATATTTTCCTAACCTACTAATGGCTAGTAGCTATACATTTTGAAATGTTAAACCTACAATTGAGTTTATAACAAAAATATTCACTTTATGTAAATGTTGAAATTTTTGTATTGAATTATGTATTTTCATTTTTGTAACATTGTGACAAGCCAATTGCAAATATCATGGAGCTTATCTGTAATGTTTAATTAGCTGTATGAACTATGTCCTTTTAGTAACATGTGAAATGTAACTTGAAATTATTGTGGAGCTTTTATCCCCGGGCCTCCACTTAAAAACGGGTTCTTCTTGGCCCAGTGGACTTTCCTGGTCATCAAACTTAAATAAAATAAATAAATAAAATAACACTTTAGATAGTAGAGTTGATATAAATTGTATGTATGAGGGTTGAGACACCATTATTGTGTTTAAAGATGTGTGACTAAGGTATACATACTGTCTACTATATTTTTGTAAGTATAATTCTGCTATCTTGACTTGCATTGCCTTCACAATTGCCTAAGATACATACACAAGTGGATCTATATCCAACAACATTGTCAGGTCAAACATATACTGGAGTAACAGCTCAAACTATCACATGTATTTATGTATGATTCCTGACTATGTCGGAGCAACCCTTCTTCTGTGGCAAAGATGGAAAATCAACATTTGGGAAAAATGGTTTGTCCCGTATGCCTATGTTTGAATCCCACATTGTAAAAATCAGTTTTCCTCAGTGTATAAAGGTAAAAATAAAAATGTGTAAGGTCACTGCATTTATGCCCCAGTGCATGTCTGGAAACTTACCTCACCTTACAGCTACCTTACAACGTCCAGTATATATATTTCCAAGCTACATCAGTAGAAACCCGTCAAACTAAGGCCAAGTGTCAGATTAACCTTCTAATTTCAATGATTTAATTGCTCCTTGCTTGGCACTGTTGTGCTCTGCTTAACATTGCACAAACATGGTTGGCATCATTGCTCAAATTTTGCACACTACCAGTAAATGTGATAATTGGAATTGGCAGGAAAGCATCAGTTTCCATTGCTCTAGTTTAACTGGTAAACATGACTGGCATTGGAGAGGAAGATATCAAGTTTAAAGCACATAATTGGGGTGCCCAGGAGTCCAGGATATTTATTGGACTCCTGGTAAAGCACCACAGCCAAAGATTTCTGCAGGGGGAATATTCAGGCTTCCATTACATTATTATGAGGCATGGAATAGTTTGACCCAGGCTGTATCCAGTGCCACTGATATCCCATGCACTGAAGGGAAATGTAGGCATCATTTCAATGACCTATACAGGAGAAAACTGGATACTCTCAAATGCTGGTTGCATGAGTTTGAGACTGCGGACATTCCACAGCTGTGTAGGTTTGACAATAAGAGAGTACTTGTAAGACTTAGAAAGCATTTGATTGGCAAGACTGCTATGTATAATGTTCTTCTGTTCTTTTCTGTTCTTTCTACAGCTCCCAATGGATGTGAGATCAATTGGTAGGCTCATGTTGCTCGATTGGAGAGACCGAGGAAAGCAAGTGGTATGTATGCAGCAGAAGAGAAGTGTTATTGTAACTTTAAAGGTTAAAGATGGCTTTTTTGGTCTTTTATACAGCTTATCAAATTGAGCATGCATATCCCAACTGTAAAACAAGTATGCAGGCATTAGTCTGTAGCACAAACCAGTTGTTAAGAATCCAACATTAAACTATAGTCATAGGTTGTGGGTTCAAATACCATGATTCCCAGCTATATAATACTGTTATTATTTCAATAATATTTACATTAAATTAAAAACTCTATACCAGTGGCACAAATGCCTTGCTGAAAACTGTAATCTGTATAACTCGAACACACATATGTGCAATATATGCACATTTCAAGGATTACTTTCACCAATCTATAGTATACTGTTTATCAGTTAGGATGGATATGTAAATGTAATACTTTAGATAAAAAGGTTGTATAATGTGTTAATGCTTTGTTTGTTGCATATGATAGTATTAATTTGATCTCTTTTTTTCTCTCACCCCAACCCTTATCTCTCTTTTTTATTTTCTGTTATGTGTCATGAAAATGTCTCCATGTCATCCATATTTGCCACATTACTAAATGCTGCACAGCACAGCGATGTAGACCAGCCCCTGCTCCACAGGCCCCAGCATCAATGCCCAGCATATCTGGGAGCCAAACTGGCAGCATTGCATCTGCTGATCCTGTACTACCTGTGCCCTCATCTTGTATCATCTGGGAAAAGGCTATGGATCACAAAACAGGCTGTGGCCTGCATCTCTTCTGGAGATTGGTGCTAACATTTTGCTTCTGGTGAGAGAAGAAGCAATGAATCCCCTCTTTTCATCATTCTTGACAAGCAAATTCTTTGTTTTCAGTAAGTACTGCTTGATTTATTTCTAACTTCAGCATATCTGCCTAAATACTTAACCCTTAAATTTTCAGGGTCTACTTATTTGTTTCCTCACAAGTGTTTGGCAGTACTCTATTCAGACTCAGACACCTTGAGTGACATTTTTCCTGTAAAAGCAAAATTGAAATTTCTCCAATACCTAGTTGCACACAGGAAAACTACTTTGCAGTGACAAGCACTGTTCACATAGCTGTAAACCAGATACTCCTGACAGTGATTGCTATTCTCACTCCAAGTGTCCAATCAATAAAAAAGGGTTTGTTGCCATGGATATGAACTTTCCTATTGTCTCCTTTACTGGCTTGGTGGATATGGGCATCTTAAGGCAATGCAGAAATTGCCTCATGTTTACTGACAACCAGTTAATTCACAAACAAACTGATATCATATGTGAGAGATGTATTTACACAATGACACTAGAGGCAAAGTTCTCACATAAAAGTACTCTTAATGTGAATAAGGTTGTCAGTAGTACACATGCTGCACCCATCACGGACAATACAAAGTAGACATATTGACCCACATATGCTGACACACTTACATGTTACCTTCCTAAAACACAAACAGCTCCTAGATGAAGTACACATAACAAATACCCTCAGCAGCCCAAAAGTGCTCTTTCAAAACAACATCCACATCAACACGTAGAGCTACATCTCATGTAGCCTCTACCTCTAAGCCCATAAGGCAAGCCACAACACAATCCAACATTCTAGTCATTGGAGACTCCATCTTGAGACATACTAATGTCCCTCCCACCAGGCTGAGTAAGGAGAACGTTACAGTCAATTGCTTATCAGGGGCTAGGATCCACCACATTACACATGCACTCAGGTCATCGGACCACAATTACCAATATGATTCAGTTGTACTCCATGTGGGAGGCTATATGAAGAGAAACAACATGAATATGTGGCTCAGGTTAGTATGAGTCTAGCATTAAGTGGCATTTTACCTTCTCCGAGGATCATGCCATAATATGAACAAAAGATGACTGACTTTAATAATTGGCTTAATTTCTGGTATCATTCTAAGGGGATGCAATATTTGTCAGCATGGAATGAGATGTTCATCAGACCATGCTGCTTTGCCAGTGATGGTCTGCACTTCTCCCTCTAGGCTTTTGAATATTAGCTAAAACATTGTCTTTTCCCACAGTACCTTTTTTAGGCATTGCCAAACTGAAAGTACTTTTGACATAGCAAATCAAAACCAAGTAAATCTAAAGATATTACTGCTCAATGATAAACAAAAACATCACTCACTAGAAACTCTCTTTACTCTAGAGAATGCTGACATCTGTGCGGTCACTGAGACATGGTTTAAAGCCATGGAGAGCACACCAGCAGTGCAAGGTTGTAATCCCTTCCACACATTTAGGCCAGGTACTTCACAGGCAGCAATTAAAGGTGGAGGTGTCTCTGTTTACATCAAAAATAAATGCACTTCAAGGCTGTTCAAACAGGACAATGCACTTGAGCTGCTCCATGTTTAAATCACCATAGGTAAAATCCAATACTACTTGCTTGCAAGCTATAGGTGCCCTCTATGACCCAGGCAACCCATACCATGTATTTAATTTTATTAGAAACACTAACCATTCAAGCCAATACCATACGCATGGTTGATTTTAGTTACCCCACTATTAACTGGGAATCCGGTATGACACAAAACTCACATGCACAGATATTCCTGGATTTTGTAAACACAATCTCCCTGGACCAGATAGTCAATACACCAACCAGGGGTGCAAACATACTGAATCTGGTTCTCCCTAATATTGGAGACTGCTGCTCACTCCCTACTGTAATGCCTTCCCTGGTAAGGTCAGACGACAAAATGGTCTCCCTTGAAATAAAAATAAAACCTGAACTGCCAGCTAAACCTGGAATATTCAGGAACTATTCCAAGGCTAACCTCCTGCTATTAAGTGAGAACCTGGCAACATTTCAAGCCCCCATAAACCCTGAGAATACTACTGTCTACGTAGAAATGCTCACAGAAACCCTGTACAAGCATGTTAATAGCTGCATAGAGGCAGTTGTACCCACCAGGAAGAAGTACAGGACTAACTCAAAAAACAAGCCACCCTGGTGGAATCAAAAAAATCAAAAGGCTGTATAATAGCAGGAAGAAAATCATTGCAAAAATTAGGAAGTGTGGCACCCAGAAGGATAAAAGCAATCTCATCAAACTAAACAAACAACTCAGAGGATGAATAAAATCTACCAAAGCCAAATTTGAAGTAAGTTTGGCCTCCCAGGCCAAGAAAAACACCAAACATTATTTAGCTATGTCCGCACCCTCAAAGGCAATGTGCAGAGCTCATTGTAAATGGAGCCACCTATACTGAGCCAGAAGATATAGCAAACCTTGTGGTTGATAAATTCAGCTCCAACATTACCCCTCTCTTCCCCTCAACCATCCCTCAGTAAATATCATCAAATATAAGTCCCCCTACTATCACTAGGGAACAGGTCCTTAATAGTCTCTCTAAGACCAAGAACACTGCATCAATGGTCCCAGACAATATCCCAGGATGCCTTCTAAATAGCATAAAATATGACCTATCAGGGCCTCTGGAATTATTATTTAACTGTTACCTCCAAACAGGCTTCATGTCTCATGAATGGAGAAAGGCAATAGTCATCCCTTTGCACAAAGGTGGGATATCTACAGACTCCGGAAACTACAGACCCATAAGTCTCACTAGTCTTATATGTAAAGTCATGGAAAGAATTATCATGGAGATGATCAACAGAGATATAGTAACCGCCACACACTGGACCCAGCCCAGTTTGGTTTCTTCAAGAGCAGATCATGCTTATTCAACCCGGTGGACTTCATTGAGAAAGTCACCAAAGCAATGGATGAGGACAAAATCATTCCCACTGTCTACCTTGACCTGGCTAAGATGTTTGACACAATACCCCACCCAGGAATTGTTGACAAACTGAAGAGGTTACCTACAAGCTCGTATGTCACCAGTGGATAGCCAACTGTCTCACAGACAGGACTTGTAAAGTTAGAACTGGGGAGTCCACCTCTACATAGAGGCCAGTCATAAGTGGAGTCCCTCAGGGATAAGTTCTTTTACCAATCCTTTTTGGCATTTACTTCACAGAAGTCAAGGCCAATATCAGTGGTCTTTGACTGATTAATTTTGCAGATCGTTGCAAATTAGGAGCTGTTATGGAATCCCACACTAACAAACATGTTCTCCAGGAGGGGCTGACACAGATAAACAACTGGTGTCAGAGACATGGACTAAAACTAAATACCATGAAATACATAATAGTATATTTTGGGAAGTCATCCATCCTTGGTAACTATCATATTGACAACACACCCCTTAGAGCTGACCCAGTAGTCAGGGACTTAGGGACACACATAGATAGTAATCTAGACTTTGACCACCATGTGTCTACAGTGGTGAGGAAATCATGCTATATTGCGCAACTTATAAACAAATGTATGACATCTATGTCCAAGGAAGTTATTATTCCACTGTATTCAGCATTTATCAGACCTATCATTGAGTACAATGTCGCATTTGGTATGTACCTAACCAGACAACAATCAGAACATCCACAGAGGTTCCTCACTAAAAGAATACAGGGCTTAAGTAAAATGTCCTGTGCAGACGGCCTCAAAGCCCTATCCCTGTATTCTGTCTCCTACAGGCTTTGTAGTGGAGATCTATGCCTGGCAAACAAGGCACTATCAGACCCCACTCTGATGGACCTCCTGCATATCCACCAAACAAACAGCACCAAAATTACCCGTTCTAAAGACTTAAACCTTACCTGTGATATAAATAGGACCTGCTGGAGAGATAGGTATGTATCCCAGAGACTACCCCATTTATGGAGCAGGATCATTATCCGTGTGAAGCAGAGTTCCTCCCTAACCCAGTTCAAGTTCAACTTGGACAATTGGATGTGAAACCGGAAATTCATCCTTGATTTAACACCTATGCCTCTAATGGACACAGGTAACCTGTAAATGGCTCATCTCCCAGGCACATGCTTACACTTATGAAGGGTATCAGAACTTGTTAGAGATTTGGGATGCATGGCTAGGTTCAAAAAGACCCTTGTTGTTATTAGCCTAGTAAACACCTATCAACCTATTAATCTATGAACCTCAGGTAGTACCGACCCAGAAGCTGGTGCAGTGGTACCCTCAGTGAGCAGTGGCAGAGGTAGTGATCACCTGCAGGGAGATGCCAGATGTGGTGTATACCCTATGTTATGCACCACACCATTTGTGTAAGCCTACACTGGTTGGAGAGGCTGCTTTCTCTCATGGTCAGTAAGAGGAGAAGATGCCAAGCACTCTAGCCACCAGGGGAGTAAGGGAACAGTGATAACAATCCATTGAGTGAGGAATCGATTCACACTGTCTCCAAGCTTGATGTTCATGAGCCTGGGTTGTCCTCTCCCTCACCACAATCATGGAGTCCTCAACCTCTTGTGTCCATCACCATCCCTGTCTCTTTTCTTGTTTGGCTTGTTTGTTTGCATTTGCTTCCTCGCACACCCAACTTACCTGACCCAGCCATTCATATAGACCTTACCCAGCAGTCCTATCTTACTGAATTAAAAAAAAATGGGCACCTGTCAGACAAAAAATAATTGTCCCATACATAGCTCTCCATTTTACACATGTGTCTTCTTGACAAACTTGATTTGGGCCAATTGGCTATACAACATGATTGCATTATTTTCACCTCTCTCTCCGGAGGTGACATTCCAAATTCAGCTAATATCCTGTACAGATGATCAGTTTTTACTGTTGAAGAAATGGATAGCTATGGTTCTTTCTTACCTCCATCCTGCTCAATCGTGTATTGCTTTCCCTAGGTATGTCCCCTGCTTGCTCCCAATTTCACCACTATCCTATCTTCTCCATGTCTTTTCTTTAATGCATTATTGAGCAACAGTGTGCATCCTGCACCAATGAGCAGCAATGGCAATGTGCAAGCAGCTAAAAGTATTATGTACAGCTGTATTTGAACCCAGTACAATTTGTCGCCAAAAGGAGTGTATTACTGCATTAGCACTTTCTGCCACAGAGTCAGTTAAGTAGCAGATGTATTATAGAGACTCAATACTAACTGTCAGACATTGTTCTTCCCCCTTCTTGGGGCCCATCTCACCACTTTCCTTTCTACCCCATTTTAACATCTATAATCTGGTCAACAAAGAGAAGCACACACAGCACACACAAGTAGCAGAAAAAGCAATGGATCCCTTCACTTTTGGCCTCTGTTTCTGAAGAGTTTCACATTGCATAGCAATTCCAAGTGACATTGTGGTGGTACAATGTTGCAGTTCACTCCAAGCAATCTCACCACACTGAGCTATGCAAACAGACAACAACACATGTACTATAAAGAATTAATGTCTTTGCATTATCACTGATTAATTTAAAGTATTACATACACCTGGATTCAAACCCAGTATCATCTGGGATCATAAAGACGTGTGTCAATGCATTTATACCTGCTGCCTCAGAGTCAGTTAAGCAGCTGGTGTGTTTCATAGCCTCAGTATTAACTGCCAGACTTTAGCTATGTGGTTCTTGTTTGCACACTGCTTAGCTACATGCAGACAGGGAAAGTATATCTCGCATGCACACTTTGCCAACCATAGTGCAATTTTCTTGTCAGTATCCTTACTCTCCTCCACACCCCTTTCCTGGTCTCTATTTTAGTCCTTCTATTTAATACTTTTTCTTCCTCTCCACCTATTTAGTTTAGACATTAATGTTGTTTTTAGATCCTTAATGTTACAATCTTTCATTCTTTATACCCCATTTGTAAATCCTCTTTTTTGGTTCCAAGCTCTACCTCTTTTAGTTTATAGCTGTACTTTTTGCTGAATGATATACTCTACTAATTCCCATGAAGGCATAAATGTTTTGTTCTTATGTATTTTTGTATGCACTTGACTTGCAATGTAACTTTGTTATTGATATCTTAGCATCTGTTTTGGAGCTTTTCTCCTCTGGTCTCCACTGAAAATGTGTCCCCAGCACAGTGGGCTAACCCAGTTAACAAAAGACAAATAAATAAATAATAAAATGTTGATTACAATCTACATGACCGCAATGTGTCCATAGTAGTGAAACACGCATTCTACATTGTGCAATTCATAAATAAGGCCATCTCATCCAAGACCAGTGAGGTCATAGGTCTGCTGTACTCTACCCTTATCAAACCACTAATTCAGTACAATGCTCCATTGTGTCTGTATCTCACCAGGCACCTGCAGTGACTGGAGAAATTGCAGAGGTTTGTGACTGGGAGAATCCAGGACCTCCAAATCATGACAAACATGAAAATACTGAAAGATCTGTCACTGTACTTAGTATCATTCAACCTGCTGAGAGGTGACCTACATCTGGCCTCCATAGCAGTCTTAGACCCTGCCCTACTGTTAATGCTGGACATCTGCAAATCAAATGGGGCAAGAATAACTTGCTACAAGGATCTAATCCTAGCCTGTGACATAAACAGAACATGCTGGGAAGACAGCTATATCTCCCAGAAATTGCCATTCCTCTGCAATAGGCTACCATTGCATGTGAAGCAGTGCTCCTCAATGACCCTATTCAAGTGCAACCTTGACAACTGGATGGGTGATTATAAATTCACCTCTGAGGTGGCACCTATGTCCTATGTCCCTGTACTGTTCACAAAATTGCTCTGCTAACAACTACCATCTAACTATGTTCAATAAGGGTACTTATGTTTTTACACGGCTAGGCTTGTAAATGTCCTAGGGCCATCAGGCTAATAACCTTCTATGAATAAGTGAAGCTATGAACCTATGTAGACCTCCCAAAATCTTCTCTCCAAAATGCCCTGCTGATATCATACACTATAATTCACCTGCAGTCTTGTTAAAGTCAGACTTGTGCTGTGGTGCCTGTGTAAAGTACTGAGTTCTGTAGTATGTGCACTTAAGATAGGTATAAGTCCTACTTTCCCTGTATTCAAGAGTGTGTGTGTGTGTGTGTGTGTGTGTGTGTGTGTGTGTGTGTGTGTGTGTGTGTGTGTGTGTGTGTGTGTGTGTGTGTGTGTGTGTGTGTCTGAGAGTGTGTGTGCATGAGTGTGTGTGTGTGTGTGTGTGTGTGTGTGTGTGTGTGTGTGTGTGTGTGTGTGTGTGTGTGTGTGTATTCTATTGCTTGACATTACAGAGAGCCTTTTACACCAGCATGTGGGACAGTTTTATTATCATATTCTCCTAGGGTCATAGGTTCATAGGTTGGTACTATGCTATCTGCCTGAAGGAATTTATAAGCCTAGCCAGATTGTTTTGGCTTTCACTGCCCCTTAGATTAGTTCCCTGTGCCTCTGTCCAGAAGAGCCACTGAAGTGATCCCCAAGGTAAACTTTCTGTTTCCCATCCACTCGTCAAGGTGTCTTTTGAAGAGTATTAGCGAGAAGCTCTGCCTAATGTAGATTGTGATCTTGTTCCAAAGCATGGGAAGTCTCTGGGACAGGAATCAATCCCTCCAGTATGTCCTATTTATTGTTTTGGTGAGGTTTAGATCGCTAGAGCATGTGGCTCGAGGGGATAGTGTTTTCTTTAGGTGGAGCATGTCCATCAATTCTGGGTTGGACATGGCCTTGTATGTCAGGCAGAGATCACCTCTGAGTAGGCAGTATGCAACCGAGTACAACTGGAGTTTCTTCAGTCGAGCTGCATAGGGCATCTGTTTGAAGCCAGTGATCCTCTTGGTGAGGTACTTATGTGGTCTTTCCAGCTGTTGCAGGTGTCTTGTAAGGTACATCCCAAATGGGGCATTGTATTCTATGATGAGTCTGATGATTGATGAGTAGAGGGGCACATTGACCTCTTTTTATCTGGATGCAAACCCTTTTGTGATTAGGTGGCCCACATAAGAGGATTTTCCAACCACTTTGGCAATGTGATTATCAAAGGTGAGATTACAATCAACTTGGGTCCCAAGATCCCTTATTATGTCTTCCATATTTAGGGAACTACCACCTATGTGGTAGTTTGTGGGTACTTTGTTTTTTCCAAAGGGGATGACTATGCACTTTTTGGCATTTAGTTTGAGGCCATGATTAGCCATGGCCAATTATAGCCCCTAGTTTGCAGTCATCTGCAAACCTGGTCAGCCATAGTCCTCCTGTGCTTGCCTGTACCTCTGAGAAGTATATGCTGAACAGGAGGGGTCCTAGGACTGAGCACTGGGGAACACTACTTGTAACCGGTTTAGAGTCAGACCTAGCACCCGCAACTCTCACTACATTAGTTCTGTCTGTGAGCCAGTTGGCAAACCATCTTGTGACATAGGGGTTTATGTTCAGGCTGGTGAGCTTATCCATAATACCAGAATGGGGAATGGTGTTGAAGGCCTTAGCGAGGTTTAGGTAGGCTGTGTGTATCACCTTTCCCATGTCTATAGCATTGGTAACTGTCTCAAAAAAGTCCACCAGGTTTAGGAGGCATGATCTGCTCTTATCAAAGCCAAACTGGGTAGGATTTAGTGTTTGGAGGTTCCCAATGTCTCTGTTAATGAGTTCCATGATGATGTGTTCCATAGCCTTACAGACCAAGCTAGTCAGGCTTATAGAGTGATAGTTCCCAGGGTCTGTTGTGACTCTACCTTTGTGGAGTGGAATAACCATTGCTGTGCACCACTCTATGGGTATGTAGCCTGTGGAGAGGCTGAGTTTGAACAGTGTGTTTAGGTGAGGAGTTAGTGCATCTTTGAGCTCATATAGGATGCAGCTTGGGGCACCATCCAGTCCCATTAATGCTGTGTTTTTGGCTTTGGAGAGGGCTGTTTTAAGCTGAGTGTCTGTGATTTCAGGGACTCTACATTCTTCTGGTATGGTTATTGAAAAATTAAATGGTGCTGCTTACTGTGATGGATTTGATGTCTGCATAGAGAAACTTGCAGAATATACAGTGATGAGAAAATATACTTTGCAGCACCTGTCTTTAAGAGTAGCAACCAATAACCTTTATAATAAATCACACGTACTTCTGTTACAGCCTCAGAAAATGTTCTACTTTACTTCTCATATAGTACAGATGATGTGAGAGATATAACATTTACCTGAGGACAAATGTGTCTCTACCAATACCTCTAACATAACTGGGAAGATACTGCCTTGTTGACGCAAATGCTGACACATCTGTTCTTGTGCAAATGCTGATAAGTAGAAAAGCATATTTTTAAGGAAACTCCTTGTGGATAAACTTTGTTAGAAAAGCATATTTTTAAACTTTCTTAGAAAAGCATATTTTTCAAGAAAATGCCTTGTGGATAAACACATGTCCAGTTGTCCATTCTTTAAAGAAAGCAGATTCGTTTTTTTCTGATATTTTTACATTTTTGCCAAGTCTGTAAGAAGTCAGCTTTCTTGATGTGTGTGTGTGTGTAATATACTTATAAGCAAGTTCTTTATTTTTTAAGCCACAGTCATTTAGTATGGATGCTAATCACATATTACTAAACTCTGTTTCTGCATTTATGCAAGCTTTATCTTATTCCTTATTTATGTTGCATATTTGTAGCAAAGTTACTTTCAACCTTAAAACCTTGTTGAGCATAATCTTATAATTCCCTCTTTTTATTTTAAAACATACTCAAAACACTTTATACTGATATGTATTTTTATCACATTATATAGAAAACACATTAAGAAACAAAATCTTTAGTCTTCTTTTGATACAAGTCAAAATACAATTTTACTTAGTTAATACAATGATATCAAATATTACTACTAAAACTGAATGTATTTAACAACTTTTTCTTTTGCAAACCATTTTCTGAAAATATTTCATCAGTTATGGGCTGTGTCTGTTTTAGTTTTATTTTTTGCAATCACAGAATTTCATTTATGACTTAGAACTCTTTCATTAACTCTTGGCAACTGTTGAATTAACTATTTACTTTTATTGATTATTTTATATCAAAAGATTAGAGATAGACTAATATCTATAAGAGACAAGAACTATGTGCTACTCTAAGCATTTTTGCACTGCTGAAAATATACAGTTTCAATGTCATTTTAACCATAACATTGTGGTCATGTCTCTGAACTACCCACTAATATCTTGGTTGATAGTGAAGGGAACATAAAGTACTGAAGTGGGCTTAGATAATAAATATTTGAATGCAATTATTTCAGTATATTTAATACTTGAGGATTTAAAAAAAAACATGATGTATATACTAAAGAATGTTATGTACATATTAGTCCATTAGATGTATGAATACAATATTTAATTTTCCTTTAACTGGGGTAACCAATAAGATTCCAACTTAAAATCTGTGATAATATCACAACTTGACAAATTACTTTTGAACTTATTACAATGTATCCTGTACAGTATGTATTTACACAGATTGTTTGCTATTCATGCATTTCAATCTAGCAGCTATCCTGGACCCATTTTTTTAAACATGTTTTTTTCAATTATATTACTTGACATTAATTTCATTTGTACTGAATTATTTTGCATTTGTACATAGTCCAATCAACAAATTTATGGTTCATAGTTCATAGGTTAGTACTAAACTAACTGCCCTTGTGAGCCATTTTAAGCCTAGCCAATTATCCCTTGTGAGACTCAAACCCTGCACCCTGTGTTTGTAAGGCAAACACCTTAGCCATTAAGCCACCATCCCAACCCTAGTAACATTAACATCAAGCAAAATCTTGGAAAATTCTTATGTTTTTTTATATGTATCTAGTGAAATTGCCACCAGAGGCAACTATGCTTTTTGCATACCAACATTGTCTTGCCAAAAACATATTAAAAAATAGTGACTATTCTTGCTCAATTTTTACACATTTTAATGCACTAAGATCTGTTATTCCCTCCCGCTAAAAGAGTATTGTAAAGAAGGAATGAGATATTTCTTCCTTTAGCTTTATTTTAGACTCTTGGCCAGTACTGCTTATACAGTCAGTGTAAAACTGAGAGTGTGCCCCTCCCCCTGTAGTATACTGCAGTATTGTTTATTTGCTTTAGAATGTACACCAGCCCAATACTTTGGCCAAACATCTGTTCCACTAGGCTACCAAACTATAGACCCCTGTCTGATTTGATAATTTTTATAAAGCTTTTGCTGTTTATTACCACTAGTAGGTATTTACACCCTCCTGCACGATTGATTTGAACTGTATGTATACTATAGCCCATTTGCTGGCTGTACTTGATGCAACTGAGGTTTTTTTTTCTTTTCTTTTTCTTTTAACATTTACTTGCAAATAGATTATCAGTGACATCTATGCACAATTGTGACATTTTATTACAATTACCAAACAGTGTTGCCTGTAAACATTTTAACAATTATGTCTTAATAACAATAATGTTTTAGAAAAACTCAAGCTACTTGTCTGGCAATCAGTCTTGTTTCCTATCTTATCTGCTCAACATTTCCTATAACTATTCATCCAGTCTAGGAAGGTCTAAGCTCACATTTCAGTTAACCCTTTTAGCATTTTTCCTTTAATCATCTGTTAGTAAAATGCAGTTATGAAACATTTAGTATTATATTTGTGATTTGCATAACTATGCAAATTAAACATTATTTTACAATTAGCTTGCATATTTTTTAACTTTTGATTTCAGTATTTTTCTAATTATTTAACTGCTCTTCCATTCATTTTACAAAGATTGCTTGACTAATTCCATCCATGATTTTATTTCTTTTTAAAATTCAGAACTTTAACTGGTGTGGTGTTACTATACAATTATAAAAAAATGTAAAAAATAAATAGATATTAGCTTAACGAACACGTTTATATTTACATTATTTATATTTGCTGTTGTCTGAATGAAAATGTTGTCGGAATGAAGGTCAGCAGGACTAAGACAGAATATATGTGTGTGAATGAGAGGGAGGACAGAAGAATGGTGAGGATGCAAGGAGTAGAGGTGGCGAAGGTGGATGAGTTTAAATACTTGGGGTCAATAATTCAGAGTAATGGTGAGTGTGGAAGAGAGGTGAAGAAGAGAGTACAGGGGATGGAGTGGGTGGAGAAGAGTGTCAGGAGTGATTTGTGACAGATGAGTACCTGTAAGAGTGAAAGGGAAGGTCTACAAGAGGGTAGTGAGACCAGCTATGTTATATGGGTTGGAGACAGTGGCATTGACAAAAAGGCAGGAGTTTGAGCTGGATGAGGCAGAGGTAAAGATGTTAAGATTTGCACTGGGTGTGACAAGGGTGGACAGGATTAGGAATAAGTATATTAGAGGGTCAGCCCACGTTGGAAGGTTTGGAGACAAAGCCAGAGAGGCAAGATTATGTTGTTTTGGACATGTGCTGAGGAGGAATGCTGAGTATATTGAGAAAAAGATGCTAAGGATGAAGCTACCAGGTAACAGGAAAAGAGGAAGGCCTAAGATAAGGTTTATGGATGTGGTGAGAGAGGATATGCAGGTGGTTGGTGTGACAGAGCAAGATGCAGAGGACAGGAATAAATGGAAACAGGTGATCCGCTGTGGTGACCCCTAACAGGAACAGCTGAAAGAAGATGATGATATTTGCTGTTGTCTGCCTGTTATTCTTGTGCATTGTATAAAAAGAAAATACATGCATGTCAGTATTGTGACTTTAAATCTTTATACAAGCATGTCAGCGTTGTGACTTTAAATCTTTACTCATTAACTATTTTTATTTAATTTTTATTCACTAGAACTGTTTTGTTTACCTTTTGACTATGCTATGAGAATGGCAGTCATACATTCAACTATACTGTAGTACTTTAATTGAATGGAAGTTTTAAACATTTGAGAATGATTTGTATTTTACCATCCTTCCATGTATGCTTAACCATTTTCAAAACACAAACATATTATAAAACATATCTCTTTTGTAAAGATCAGCTGTAGTTTCCTGCTCTTTTCCCAATGTTCTCTTAAGCTCAGCTAATTTATTTTCTTCATCTTGCAACTGCTGTTGAAGAGTTTCCTCATGGTCTGCCTGATATGTCTCAGGAACCTGTTCTGCTGAATTTAAAACTCCTATGCACTTTTGAAAAAAATGTTTGTATAACTTGTCTAAGCTTCCTGAACTCATTGTGTCTGTCTCTTAGAAGTTTATTGTAGTCTTTTGTAACAAAATACACTAGAGGTCCTGTCAGTAACTGATTTGACTTCTGTTGTAACTCTGAAATAAACCTTTTACATGTGGTGACAGAACATAAATGTTCAACATCTGAATATAATGGAAACTCATTAGCCTTAGTTAATTCTGTATCATGAACAGATCTGTCTTCATAGTCTATTTTTTTAGCAATATCATGCAATACTTTTTATGGCATAATACACAAAATGTAGTTTTTGTTGAATCACACAATAAACATTTGTCATACTCCACATGATTTTCTTTGAGATACCAGTCAAATATTGTAATATATTTGCATAATGAGAACCAAACCAGAAAAAGCACAGTTCTGAAATTTCCAAATGACCACAAGCGGACAATCGATTTAGCGCTTTCATTCACTTTTAATATGTGAACTTCCTCAGAAACAGATCCCTACCCTAAAAACTTCCTTTTATACTAAACAATGATTGCTAAACAGAAAATGACATAACAGCCATTTATATTACATACACTTTAAAAATTGCAAGTTTTAAAATTTGTGATAGATGGAAAATAATAAACTTTGATAAACATAATATACATAATTGAAATACTTTCAATATTAGAGTGATAAATCAATATTGATGTTTTAAAAAACATTTTATATTGATAGAGTCATTGAGACCTGGTACACTGTCATCACCCAAATATAACTGCCAGTATGCTTCTTTACATTCTAATAAATCGTTTAAATCTCCATTCAAAGACGTTTTTTCTACTTTATCTAAAACAAAAAATTCAAACTTTTTTAAAATCCTTACATGTCACTGCATGTCTAGCTAGTGAATTATTTTTATCTTTTTTTCTTATAGCTAAGACATGTTCATAAATTATTCGCTTCAAATTTCTCATAGTCTTTCCTATATAGTAACTATTGCAGGATGAACATGTTGCAATGTAGACTACCTGCTTACTATTACAATTGTAGTAGTCCTTTGCCCAAAAAGTTATATTATAATTGCTGAGTGTGACAAAAGAAGAATTTGTTATAAACCTACATTGCTTACAATTGTGACATGCATAAGTACCTTTTTTGTTACTTCTTAACATCATCTGATCACCAGTATTTTTGTTTTTGTTTCCCACTTCTAACATGGATTTAATGTTTAAAACTTTCTTATAGGTGAAATTAGGTGAAAAACCTAATATATTTACCAAGTCCCTATTTCCTAAAATGATTTTCCAATTATTTTCTATAATACCCTTTATATGCCGTATTTCATTCACTATAGGAAGTGGAAAAGCTATCCTATAGTCTTTATTATAGTTGTGCCTTGTTTCCAATATACATTCTGTAGGTCCTACTAATATATCTGAAGAATATAAAATGGGAGATGCTACCCCTTTCCTCAAATATAACACTTCTTTTTCTATCTTTTGTATCCATGTTGTGTCATAACCCCTAGAAACAAAAAGACCCCTCAAAAACTACACTTCTTGCTTAAAAACATTCTCGTCAGTGGTCAGTCTACTTAACCATATCAATTGACCTTTTACTACTCCCTTTTTCATGTGCTGTGGGTGAGCACTATCCCTATGCAAATATTGATTGGCAAAAACTGGTTTCCTGTATATTTTGCTTACAAATCTATTATTTTCCTTGTCTATACAAATGTTTAGATCCAAATAATTTATAGACTCTCCAAATCCACTTAGTTTAAATTCTAAAAATTCTGTAGTGGTATTCAAATCTTGTACCATATTAGTCAATTCTTCCTGATTACCCTTCCAAATAAAAAATAAATCATCTATAAACCTATAATAGATTTGTACCTTACCAAAACTCGAATGTTGTTTAAGAAATTTGTGCTCCCAGTTTGCTATTACTAAATTTGCAAACGATGGTGCAACCCTTGACCCCATAGCTACACCAGATATCTGTTTGTAATAGACTTCGTTAAATTTGAAGTAATTATTTGCCAGTACCAGCTCCATCATATCACATATGTTGTTTATTTTTACTCCTGTAAAGTCAGTGTGGTTTGCCAAGTATTCTCTAAGATACTTTATACCTGCTTCTTGTTCAATAGAAGTGTAAAGAGACTTGACATCTAAAGTACCAAAATAAATGGTCTCTTCTGGCATTTGGTAGTCTCTTAATATTTCCAACAAATGCCAAGAATCTCTTAAATAAAATATAGATTGTTGAATGACAGGATTTAATATTTGGTCCAACCATACTGAAATGTATTCAGTTTTAGAATTTTTTGCTGAAATGATTGGTCTAAACGGAGGGTTTTTACTATCAGTTTGAATTTTGGGAATCCCAAAAAGTGTGGCTACCTTCGGATGTTCTACTTGTACAAACGAATAGTTCTCCTTGTTCAGCTCTCCTTGGCTGAACATATCAAAAAGTGCCACATCAATTTTGTTGTAACTCTTTTTTATCTCTCCATTAGTGACACGCTGGTACACTGTTCTATCATTTAACATATTTTCTGTAGCCTTTTCATAATCTAATGTATTCATTACAACTATCTTTCCTCCTTTGTCTGATTTCATCATTCTTATTTGGCTATTATTACTCATCTCTCTCAGAGCCTCATGTTCTTTTATACTAAGATTGCCAGAAAAAATATTGTTATTAATTTGTCTAAACTCTTTTTCACATGTGGACAAGAAGGTGTGTAATGTACTTTATAAAGGGGGATTAAAAGTATTAAGTTTTGAAAGTTTGTTTCCTAAATGCATATCTGTAGTAGTTTTTTTATAATATCCTGCATAACATAACTAAGATTTAATTTTCTTAGATATAATCTGAAATCAACTAGTAACTTTCCTATATTCATCTTAGTCGCAGGAATAAATGAAAACCCTTTCTTTAACACATTCGTCATTTCTACAGATAAAGTCATGTCTGATAAATTAACTATATCCACACTGTGTTTGTCAGTACTATCATGATTCACCACCTCTTTCTGTTTTTCCCTTTCCCTTTGTATTGTGTTGTATTGTACCATTTTGTAGTCCTTTTCTTTACTTGTTCTTTCAACAGAAAAGGGCTTTCATTACACCCATTGTGAACGTTGTCTGTACAAGCTACTTGTGCATAGCTTAATCTGTTGTCATTGTCAATGACGTTTTGATCTACTACTAAGGAATCTCTTGTTGTAGAATTGTCATTTTCATTATTGTTGCTAATAGTCGGTGTACTGTCAATATTTCTTTCAGATGTTAATCCTGGAACCCTGTTGTCAATATTTCCAGTCGTTTGAGTTCCACTCTGCCTAGCAACTGTGTCTTTAACATTTGTATTGCTTATAACCTGACTATTTACAATATACGCTTGATTCAACTTGTAAGAATTAATGTCTCTTCTGACTGTTTTCTTGAAATTATAGTAGCTCTATGTCTCTCCACTTTGGCTTCCAAACCATTGTAAAGTTCCAAAAATTCAAAAAAACAGCCATAACTTCTTATTTTCTCATCAATATTTTAATGACTTCTTTTATCTTGTTGATTTCCTTAGGGTAATGAGATACCAAAATACCCATCATTGTTAAGCTGGTTTGGTTGTATAATTCAATCAAAGTTTTGCTTAATTCATCTCCTGGATCAATGCAATTAGGAAATTTGGCTGTCTGTAAACCGTGCGGCACTATTTTCCGCTTAATACATTCACTAAGATATTGTACTTCTAAATCTAGAGTTACATGTTTGTACATGTTTTTTTCTAGCTCAAAGATGGCTTTTTTACAATTGACGCTACTTATGTACAAACTTTCATTGAAGATGTTACTTACATTGTTGTCACTTTTGTCCATTATGTTGCTAAACGGGTTGATGTTTCCTTTGCACAAATAATCCCAAACATTGCCTTGAGCTGGTAAATTTCACCCGTTCGTAACTTTTTCTCCTTCCTTGTTACAACCAAACTTGCTTGCCTCTGCATACTGTAGTGTGATGCCACTACTCGTGGATTCCACACCATTACCATCAAGCTTGCTGGACTGCTTCTTGGCGTGCTGATCCAAAGTATCCTTCACTATTTTGCTAATTAGATTTGCAGATTAGATTGCACCATCGTTTGCAAATTTAGTAATGGCAAACTGGGAGCACAAATTTCTTAAACAACATTCGAATTTTGGTAAGGTACAAATCTATTATAGGTTTATAGACGATTTATTTTTTATTTGGAAGGGTAATCAGGAAGAATTGATTAATATGGTACAAGATTTGAATACCACTACAGAATTTTTAGAATTTAAACTAAGTGGATTTGGAGAGTCTGTAAACTATTTGGATCGAAACATTTGTATAGACAAGGAAAATAATAGATTTGTAAGCAAAATATACAGGAAACCAGTTTTTGCCAATCAATATTTGCATAGGGATAGTGCTCACCCACAGCACATGAAAAAGGGAGTAGTAAAAGGTCAATTGATATGGTTAAGTAGATTGACCACTGACGAGAATGTTTTTAAGCAAGAAGTGCAGTTTTTGAGGGGTCTTTTTGTCTCTAGGGGTTAGGACACAACATGGATACAAAAGATAGAAAAAGAAGTGTTATCTTTGAGGAAAGGGGTAGCATCTCCCATTTTATATTCTTCAGATATATTAGTAGGACCTACAGAATGTATATTGGAAACAAGGCACAACTATAATAAAGACTATAGGATAGCTTTTCCACTTCCTATAGTGAATGAAATATGGCATATAAAGGGTATTATAGAAAATAATTGGAAAATCATTTTAGGAAATAGGGCCTTGGTGAATATATTAGGTTTTTCACCTAATTTCACCTATAAGAAAGTTTTAAACATTAAATCCATGTTAGAAGTGGGAAACAAAAACAAAAATACTGGTGATCAGATGATGTTAAGAAGTAACAAAAAAGGTACTTATGCATGTCACAATTGTAAGCAATACATGTCACAATTGTAAGCAATGTAGGTTTATAACAAATTCTTCTTTTGTCACACTCAGCTATTATAATATAACTTTTTGGGCAAAGGACTACTACAATTGTAATAGTGAGCAGGTAGTCTACATTGCAACATGTTCATCCTGCAATAGTTACTATATAGGAAAGACTATGGGCCGGATTCACGAAGGCTTGCACGGAGTCTAAGAGTAGTGTAAGACTCCATGCAGCCTTCGCGATCCAGGAACAGCCCAAAGTCCGTGTAAGAGTCAAGCTAAAACGGCTCTTACACGGAGTGGGCGTGGATAAGCTAATCAACTCACTTGCAGCCGAATAGCATGCAAATGAGGCTGATTAGTGATCCAGGAAGCCCAAAACAGCTCGTGTAAGAGCCGTTTTAGCTGCAGAAATGTACTCAGTTGACAACTGAGTGCGTTTCTGCAACACTGGCAATGGAGCCATGTCAGCTCCAAATAAAGGGTGCATATGTGATAGGCAGCATGCCAATGGCCAAATATGTGGCCATTGGCAAGGTGACCCCATGCAAATATATTAAAAATATAATTTTTTTTTCGCGATTGCCGATGTTTAAACCAGCGCAGCCCAGCAAACGGGCTGCGCTGCATAGAACATAAAACGAAGGTTTTAAACCCACAAATGTAGGTTTTATGCAATACATGGAATGTCAATGGAGGGACCAGCAGAGCAAAACCAACATGGCCACCGTGTAGTGGTTGCTAAGGGGAAGCTGAGTCTAAGAGATGTAACTAAGCATTAGTAGGCAATCTGATGCAAATGAGTGTAAGGATACTGAATTCCACTGTCACATAGCAAATGAGCACATTCTGAGTAGTGTAAGAGTTACATATGGGGGAGGAAAAGAGTAGGAGATAGGTGACATCACAGGGGGGAATGGTAGAAAGAGATGCAGTTCATTGGAGGTTAGAGTTACATGACAGATGTCAGACAGATATCAAGGAAAGAGGTGTGCCACTAAGTAAACATGAGAAAGTCAAGAAATGGAAGGTGTACACTGTTGCCTACACCAAAGTTTCTTGCTGGACGTGTATGCGCAGGCGCCAGCAGCGAGTAAGGCAGTGTGCGCGTGTGTAAGGCAGTGTGCGTGCGTGTAAGGCAGTCTCAGCATGTGGGAGTGTGTTGGGAGATGTTTAACACTGTGTGCGCGGGCGTGCACGCGTTTAAAACCAAATAAGCAGATTCTGAACTGTGTAAGTATGTGTGCACGAATGTAAGCCACTGTGAGCGTGTTTCTGCTGGTTTGCACACGGCCCCACCCTGAGGAAACAGAAAGGAAAAAGGAAGCAACAGATGTAGTAGGAAGTTAGCAGGGAATACTGCTGGAGCTAGCAGGTGAAAACAATTAGATGCAGGCAATTACACAGGCAGAATACTAGGCCAGCCCAGCACTTAAAACTCTGCAAACAGCAGTGCAGAATGTTTCTCTCAAAAGACACTGCAAGACAGGAGTTAAGTTATCAGAAGTGAAAACTGAAAAAGCTGAACTCAGAGCAGAAATGTTAGGGGCTGCCATAGCTGCCATAATGAGACATAGGCGACTTGCTGAGGATGGTGACAATGCAGATGGTGCCAGACAACCCACAGTGAGGAGACGGAGAAGAGTGTACAGGCCCAGGGTCACCTACCACGGGTTACATGAGCTGGAGATAGTAGAGCGCTATAGAGTGGACAGAGACCTCCTGCAGCAAATAGTGGAGCTGTGCAGGCCACGCCTCACACACAGAACCAACAGAGGGGACCCCATCCCAGTGGAAACCAAGGTATGTGTTGGCCTAAGAATACTAGCAACAGGTACCTTCCAGAGACCAACTGGTGATAAGATGGGGATATCACAGGCATCAGCTTCCAGGGTACTGCACCAGTTTCTGGATGCCATGTCAGCACATGTCGGTGATCATGTATACTTCCCCAATGCCCGTGAGGTATTGGCCAGCAACATGCGTCTCTTCCAGCAAATAGCGGAATACCCTGAGGTAGTGGGTGCAATAGACTGCACGCACATACGCATCAAAGCACCAGCCGGTGAGCGGGGTAGGGCATACATCAACCGCAAGGGCTTCCCCTCCATCAACTGCCAGGTCATGTGTGATGCCCAGGGCATAATAATGAATGTGTGTGCTGGCTGTCCTGGGAGCTACCACGATTCCCACATCTGGCATTTGACGCAGCTGTACCAGACATTTGCCAATGGGGACATCCCGCACGGACACCTAGTGGGGGATGCAGGGTATGCACTGGAGCCGTGGCTGATGACACCCATCAGAAACGCACACACACCTGAACAGGAACGCCATAATGAGGCACACGCACAAACACGTAATGTAATAGAGCGTGTGTTTGGGCTGCTCAAGTCACGGTTCCGGTGTCTGGACACATCTGGTGGAGCCTTGCAGTACACACCAACTACATGTACCCAAATTGTCATGGTATGTGCTATGCTACATAAGATGATCTTGCGAAAACAGCTGCAGCAGGACCAGCATAGGGCTGGGCCAAACAGCCCCCCACCATTGCCAAGGCCACCACAGGCACAGCGTGACTCGGAGGAGGAGGAACCTGAGCCTGCCCCAGTAGGCAGAAGGAGGCGTGCCCAGTATGCCCTGGCCTTGGCAAAGAGGCAACGCATAGCACATACATTGGCTCAGTAGGAACCTTGGGAATGATACCTCTCTCTGACTCACTCATATAGTAACAGGGATGCCTAACGTGACACAACCTACTCTCAAACATGTACAGGGAAGTGTAATATGCGCATCCGACAGAGGCAGCCCTGCAGCACCACTTGAGGCATGAATGCTATGTGTTAAGTAATGTAACACCAAGTACCATATGCACACCTGAGGACCCTGACTAACATCCTACCCTCAACAAGCAGCATGCCACAACATGACAACGAGATGATCAAGTGCAACAATTGACTGAAGTATCGCAGTTACTCAAAGGGGACCCAATGTGTGCCAGTCTGGGATGACATGCTGAGCATGACATGATGCACCACCTGCTAGGACTGGCGTGCACCTATCAGTGCAGGCCGTATGGATACTGGCAAAGGCTGTTGTCACGCACAGTGTGCCCTGAATAGGTAAGGCTCAAAACACAAACCTATCTCCATAGGTACCAGAAGGGATAAGAATAAGATAAGGGATAAGTTGAAACAGCAAGATGCATGCAGTCTAAGCTCACCCAGTATGGAGAATGTTGATAACTGTGCTGTAACAGAAAACTGAGGCAAGGCTCACAACAGCACCCTAACACTACCAGGTTACACCTCATACTGTGCTGTACAGCCTCAAAACTTGGAACAAGCTACAAAAGGAGGGTGACTAGCAAGAATTGTCAAGGATAACCACACCCCCATGTTGGTACCACCACAAAAAGCAGCATGGACTAGCCATGCTCAAGTAACAGTGGCTAAAACTGCCCCCCCGTTTATAGCCTGCTACAGACTACTGGCCCAACACCAGGAACTGCATCCGGCCTATGCTGGAATACATGAATATATCAAGTCCTCCAAACCACATTATATTGGGCGACTGCAAATACCCAGACATATAGATTGGGAGCATTATACCAGCTGCAACAGTGTAGGACAAAAGTTCTTCGAATCCACAAACCAAAAGGCCCAGGAACAACGTACCACCCCCACAAGAGGGGTAAGCATACTGGATGTGATAATCAGCAACATGGGTACGGGATGTCAAGATGAGAAGTGTATTGCTCACTGGTAAAACCAGACCATATAGTAATCACACTGGATATACAAATCCTGACCATAGTCCTTGGCCGGAAAACCACAGTGGAAAACATGTGCTAAGCAATATTTGCACACCTCCAAACTGATGTGGAATCCATTAAAGGTCCCGTGCAGGTGCAAAATATGGGCCACACCTCAGAACCTGTAAAACAGCCATTCCATGAACACTGCCAGGAATGCTTGGATTATGCAGTCCTAAATTAAAACAAGACACAGTGCCTAAATCTGGCATGGTGGACACCAGCCATAACCAAAACATGCAAGAGAATGAGGAAGCTACTACATGATAGAGCAAACATGAACAATGAAGTAATTACTGATCAGTAGTATGGCAATAAAATCTGTCCACACATGCAATCCACTAAGGCCAGCCACAACAAGTGGAATCTGTGAATCCTGAGGCAATGTTACACCTGCCCCAAGTACACAGACAACCACCAACTCCACCCAAGAAATACAAATATATGTGAGAGATGCAACCATCCATCCAAACTGGAGGCTGAGCTCCCTCAACTCAGTACTCCCAAAACAAGTCAGTAGGAGAAGGTAACCACACACACCACAAACACATACCCACATAGACCTATCACAACTGCAAACCAAACACATAAACACAGAAATACATTCCCGAAGGCAGAAATCACAAACACAGCACACCAACAGAGGCCTCTAAAGCAGACACCCAATGAAACAGCCTCCAAACATAGCACATGCAACACATAGCACACAAAGCTGGTGTGCCAAACAGTCACAGGCCAGAAGGAGAAACAACATGCCTGATACAGTTGTAATAGGTGACTCCATAGTCAGACACACTGCTGTCCCGCACCAGACTGAACAAGGGAAAGGGTACAGTAAGCTGCCTGTAGGCTGCCACAATATGCCACATAACAGAAATATGTAGGTCACTCCAAAGCAAGTAGAAATATGATGCAGTCATAGTCCATGCTGGTGTGAATGACCTGAGATGTACTGCCCTAGACTACATGTAAAGAGACACAGATGAGCTATCCGATTATGTAGTCCAGGCCGGTATGACACTCACCGTTTGCAGCATCCTACCCTTACCAAGAATAATGCCACAGTACAAACACGGAATGATCAGTCATAGCAAGTAGCACACTTACTGGTGTCATTCCAAGGGGATCCAATGTCTGTCTGCTTGGGATGTCATACTTGACAAGCCACGCAGCTGTCCTTGGGATGGCCTGCACCTGTTACCCCTGGGCGTCTGAATATTGGATAAGGCCTTTGCCACCTCCATAGAGCCTTTTGTAGGCAAGGCTGAAAAGACTGACCCACCACCCTAGAAAACATAAGTGGGAAGAAACATAAGGGAAATGCTGACCAATGCCAGATGTGTACATCCCAATATGCATGCTACCGAGGCCATCCCCAGAATAGAGAACATCGATGTCTGTGCAGTGACAGAAACCTGCTGCAAGGCTCCTGACAGCACACCAGCACTACCAGGTTATACCACGTACCATGAGTCATGGCCCCAAAACCTGGAACAAAACTTAAAAGGAGTGTGAGTATCCATAGGCAGCACAGACACCCATACGTCCAGGTAACTGACAATGCACAAGACAGTGGAGTTCACCCATGTGCAACTAACTGTAGGCAAGACTGCTGTGCAGTCTGTAGCATGCTACAGACCGCACTCTCACACACAATAACCCCTCCCCCAACCGTCCTGAAGACACTGGACAGTATGAATGTCCCACCAAATACCAGACAAGGTACCACGAATTACCACATAGGTGGTAAACCATTATGTATGGAAGGAGTAACCAGGGACCTAGGGACACAAGTGGACAGTAACCTGTTATGTGACACCCACATTGCCAATGTGGCTAGGAAGACTGTCTACATTTGACACCGTATCAGGAAAGGAGTCACATCTACGGCAACAGAGGTCACTGTGCCCCTATACTTTTCTCTAATCACACCCATAATCTAGTACAATGCCTCATATGGGATCTACCTTACCTGACACCTGCAGCAGTTAGAAAGACCTCAAAGGTACCTCACCAAGAGGATAAAGTGTCTCAAATATATGTCATATGCTGCCTGGCTGTAGACACCCCAGCTGAATCCAGTCACATACTGCCCACACAGACTCATTGCATGCCTGTTGTAGGAGGCCATGCCCAACACAGGAGTAATGGACATGCTCCACCCCAGAAAACACATATCCATTGGAGCTGCGAGAGTGAGAGATGTCAACCTCAACAAATAATGAAATAGGATGTGCCGGTGGGACAGATACATAATCCAGAGGCTCCCCACACCCTGGACCAGAATCCCACTCCATGTTAGGCAGAGCCCCTCACTGACACTGTTCAACAGGAATCTTGCCAAGTGGATGGATGATTGTAGAGTTACAGTGGGGGTCTTCACTATGTCATGTCCAGACAGAGGCACAGCAAAGCAAATCATAAATGGCCATAATATCCACATAGCAAGGGGTCTCAAAAGCCACACACACTCTGGCTAGGCTAACAAATGCCCAGGGTGGATAGCCTAGTATGAACCTATGAACCTATGTAGATACAAATTGTACAGGACACTAAGGATAATCCCAAGGCTTACACAACTGATGGTAGGAGCCATGTTGGGAATTCACAGATATCCCCTGAATCACACAAATACCACAAACACACACACATATTGCCAACATACATCCTGACAGGTGCAGTGCAAACCCCCCCCACGAATGCAGAATATCTATCCCAGCAGACTGCTGGCCCCCTGACATTGCAGATGCTGAGGTAACAGACAACATCTCCAAAGCAAAACACACAGCAGCAATGGTATGAGATGGTGTCCTGGGCTTAGTGCAACATGGACTCTAAGATGAATGGAATGCCAAACCACACTACTGCTCAATGTCAGCCTTACCACAGAATATGTACCCAAAGAGCAGTGTACAACAACAGTGGTCCTTCTCAACAAAGGTGTTGCCTGAATGGATACTGAACAGTACTACCCCAGAATCCTGAGAAGCTCAGTTTGCACAGCTATGGAAAGGATCAGCATGTACCACAGACATAAGGATGTTGGGGACCTACTGACACGGACCCAACCCAGTGTGGCCTTCTCAAGTGCAGATCCTGCCCCTAACCATGTTTGACTCAATTGAAACAGTCATTAAGGTCATTGATGAGGGCAATGTGCTCCACACAGTGTATCTGGACCTTGCAAAGGCTTCTATACAATACCCTACATGTTCAGTATAGATAGGCTCACCAGCTTAAATATAAACCCACATGTCAGTAGAGGGGTTGCAAACCAGACCAAGGACAGAACAGACATGGTCAGACATGCTTCAGCCATATCAGACTACAAACCAGATATAACTGGCATCCCACAAGGCTTTGTCCTGGTATCTCCCTCATCTGGTATATATGTCCCATAGGTACAGGCAAACATGGAAGGACTGTGTCCTAACATTTTTGCAGAGGACTACAAACTGCTCACCACATATGATCCACCAGCTGACACATGCATCCCACAAAAGGGCCACATAGAAACAGACAACTGGTGCCATAGCCATGTCAGCAAGCTAAGTGCAGAAACATGTATAGTCAACCCCCGTGGATATACAGTAAGTGCCCACCAATTACCACATAGGTGTTAACCCATTATGTAGTTAACATGTAATGAGAGACCTGGGGACACAGGGTGATAGATATCCTGCATTGGACAAACATGTGCTGTAGTGTTTACAGAAACATACCATATACCCACCTAATCATGAAGGCTGTCAGATCTACATAAGGGAGGTCATTGTGGCTCTGCAGTCATCCTGCATCAGTGGTACAATCGACTACAATAGCCCCTGTGGGATGTACCTCAGCAGACACCTCCATCAACTGTAAAGTCCCCAACAGTACCTCATCAGGAGTATCAAACAGCCTGCACAGATGCCATGTGTTGCCTGTGTTGCTGGCATCAATAAACATGCTGCACCTTGTACAATCTGAATGGCAGTGAGCTATGCACATGAGAGACCTGAACCCCAGCACTGACTTACATAGGACAAGCTGTACTGTGTGATCCATAACACAGAAGCCACTCCCACCCATGAGTGAACCCTCAGCACAGGCTACCCATAGAGTCACTTATCAATCTTCCTCAATAGGAATCCTGATGGGTGGACGGAAGATGGTAGGTTTATCCTGGGTATCACTGTCATGTCAGAGGTAGACAGAGGCACAGTATACTAACCATGACATATGTCATGGCAAACTCCTCTTACAATGTGTGTTGAAGGACAAACACACTCTCCAACTTGCATTAGACATGGACTAGGGCACATCACTAGTGTTTGCAATTGTACACCTATGTTGTGGAATACACTAACAATGTTGGACAAGCCTGGTGTAAGTAGTTCATATCTGAACAGAATGCAACATGGTCAGATGTACACAACTGGCCCCAACCAGGCTGTTGTGCCCACTATCGAAATGTAAAGCAGTGATAGCAGTAAAGCCCAGGATACTGTCCACCACAGTCAAAGTACTACCAGTACACTATACAGTACTACAGTGTTAGGTCAGTGTGAAAGGATGTTGACAACTGTATGCAAAGTATCCCATGCAAACACTGCAGGCACAGTACAATTTTGTTGTGTTCACACACAAAGCAGTTGTACAGTAACTACACAACATGACACACAACCCACAACCATAAACAGGTGATAGTTGTTGAAGTTCACACACATCCACAAATGTGGTGGGCTGCAGAGTCCAACATATGGAATGCTCACACTGGGCATGCTCACACACTTTGACAACATGCCATGGGAAGGCTGAACTGGGCATGCTCACACACTTAGGCCAAATCTCGGTTTAGCAGTTGGACACACATATCTGGTATTGTTATGTGTTATGCCAGGAACTAACCACATTACAGCAGTCTGCCCAGTGCACACAGTTAAATGACTACAGAGACATATGTGATATAGTGGATCCCTCCCATATGCAAACATCTTCCACAGATGGAGAAGTTGTTCATACAAACAGGGAATGCTATGGCAATAAAGATATGCAAACAGTCTATCAGCAACAAATAATGTGCATTTGACAATTAAACATAATGGTGTAGAGGTCAACACTAGGCTGTTTGCCCTAGGGAATGACAGCTTAGCCATAGTGTGCTTGGTGTCTGCCTCCCCACAGGATGCACATTCCCCTTTCTAAACACAGATGATGTCAGCACCCTATAAGTACAGCAGGAGAAAATAAACTTCCCGGTAATCCGAATAGCGTGCTCCGCTAATGTGTCCGTCTCAAGTGTCATAACATAGTTAAGTAGGGGTTTCAAATCTTGCAAATGCTCAGTGTGTGTGTGTGTGAGTGGGGTTGGTGTGTGTGTAAGTCTGTGTGAGGGAAATGTCCCTTTTGGCAAATAGGAAAAGACACTACAGGATGCACATTCCCTTTCTAAACACCGATGATGTCAGCACACTATAAGTACAGCAGGAGGAAAGCAACCTCCCAGTAATACGAATAGCGTGCTCCGCTAATGCGTCTGTCTCAAGTGTCATAACATAGTTAGGTAGGCCTTTGAATCCTGCGAATGGCAAGTGTGTGTGTTTGTCTGAGGGTTGTTTGTGTGTGTGAGGGAAATGTCCCTTTTGGCAAATAGGATAAGACACTACAGGATGCACATTCCCTTTCGAAACACCGATGATGTCAGCACCCTATAAGTAAAGCAGGAGAAATGAAACTTCCCAGTAATTCAAATAGCGCGCTCCGCTAATGCGTCCGTCTCAAGTGTCATAACATAGTTAGGTAGGGGTTTGAATCCTGCGAATGGCAAGTGGGTGTGTTTGTCTGAGGGGGGTTAGTGTGTGTGTGAGGGAAATGTCCCTTTTGGCAAATAGGATAAGACACTACAGGATGCACATTCCCTTTCTAAACACCAATGATGTCAGCACCCTATAAGTACAGCAGGAGAAAAAAAACCTCCTAGTAATACGAATAGCGCGCTCTGCTAATGCGTCTGTCTCAAGTGTCATAACATAGTTAGGTAGGGGTTTGAATCCTGTGAATGGCAAGTGTGTGTGAGAGAAATGTCCCTTTTGGCAACTAGGTGAACAGACTACAGGATGCCCATTCCCTTTTCTAAACACTGATGATGTCAGCACTCTATAAGTAAAGCAGGGGAAGAGAAAACCCCCAGTAATGCAAATAGTGTGCTCTGCTAATGCGTCCGTCTCAAGTGTCATAACAGTCAGATAGGGGTTTGAATCCTGCAATTGGCAAGTGTGTGTTTTTGGCTGAGGGGGGTTAGTGTGTGTGAGGACAATGTCCCTTTTGGCAACTAGGTGAACAGACTACAGGATGCACATTCCCTTTTCTAAACACTGTTCAGCAGACGCCATGGCTCTGGCACAAGTTGTCTGTTGCTATGATGCCCCTTTGGAAGATGCTTGTGTCAGCTGGAGAGTCGATTATGGTGGCCAGTTTGCAGTCATCTGCATATTTGGACAGCCACAGTCCATCCGTGTTGGCCTGTACCTCCAATAAATATATACCAAACAAGAGGGTCCCAGGACTGAGCCTTGTGGGACACAACCCGTAACTGTTATGGGGTCTGGCATGGCTCCAGCAATGCTAACCATGTGGGTTCTGTTCTTGAGCCACTGTGCAATCCATCTAGTGACATAGGGGCTTATATTTAAGCTGGTGAGCGTGGGCAGAATGCCCAAGTGGGGTATTGTTGCGAAGGCGTTTGCAAGGTCCAGGTAGGCTGTGTGAACCACCTTCCCCTCAGCAATGGCCTTGGTGACTGTATCAAAGAAATCAACCGGGTTACACCCGGTAGTGCTGGTGTGCTCTCAGTAGCCCTGAACCAGGCATCTGTTACTGCACAGATATCGATGTTTTCCATGCCAAGGAGTGTTTTGGGTGCATGCATCTGGAGGTTTAGACATCTGGCGTTGGGTAGCATTGCTCTTAGTGTCTTATCCCTTGTGATACCTATGAAGGTGGGTTTGTCATTTGAGCCCTGCCTAACATAGGCACTATGGGGGTAGCAAGAGCCTTTGCCAATATCTGAAAGGCCAGGGGTGACAGGTGCAGGCTGTCCCTAGCAAAGCAGGTAGTTCAACAGAAGATGAATGTGTGAAGGTGTAGTGCCTGTGATTAGTTAGCAGTAGCATATATGACTGCTCACGTGGACACATGCCAGGCAGGTCATATGCACTGTGTCACAGGCAATGTACATGTGAACAGGACAAACAGTGACAACCTGTCAAGTGGGACATGGACATACATATAGTAGGCTATGCAGATGGCACTAGGAGTCCACAGAAGCTCTATAACTATGCATTGCAGGTGTGATCAGTATTCCAGGGTAATTGCAAGCAAACATGCATGCAAACAAAGATACAGTAAACAGGGCTCCATGTAGTCCATTGTACAGCAAACAAGCTGTACCAGTTCCAGTAGGTAACACTGCAAATATGCAGGCACTATGCACATGTACATGGAAATACACGGGTCAGATGGCTAGGGTCCAGTCTCAGTGCACACAAGTGTACAGAACATGCATGTACTGTCAGGATGTACAATAACTGGATAGAAACCCATGTGCTCATACCTGCAGTAATACACATGTCAAATAACAGACACTGAGCCTTCACTCAGTGGTTCCATACTTAGTAGGATGTATGCTCCCTGGCCTGCCACCACAGTATCCCTGACATATATGGGGACTCTCCCTCCTGTGACAGTTAGTTATGTGTGCTGGGGCTGTCTAGCATGGTATGAGATGTGAGCATGCAGTGCTAGGGTGCTCCTGTGTGTCCTGTACCAGTCATGTAGTACTGCACACATATCAACATCCTCAAACATCTGCATTGCAGAGTCTAGTGTGGGCAACATGCCACTTGCAATTTACATGTCCAGCATTGTGTATTACTACATTCATTACCCTATCCCCTGTGCTACCTATGTATGTAGCCTTCTGTTGACATCATTACCACCAGTATGCCAACATGTGCAGATGATACACTATGGTACTTACCATGGGTGTAGACAACAGGACATGACAATCACACACTTACTGCATCAGGCATGCTGTGATATACCCACAATTAATTCAGAACACAGTACAGTTAACAACATGATACTATTACTACACATCTATGTGGTCACCCTGTGCATCAGCAACATGTTAACCTGTACCTGCACAGTTGTTACAGATTGCAGGAGGTGGCACAGTTTCATCATATGCACAGGGTGTGAACTTGGTATGCCTGAGTCAGCCACCCATACCACCAATTGACATGTATGTGTATGTGTGTTGGTGAGGGACAGCAGTAGAAGGTGGGGCAATGTTGATGCCGTGTGTGCGTGTATGCGGTAGCCCTAGGTGTTGTCAATTTGCATGTGTGTATGGATGCACACAGTTCCACCTCATGGCTGCCATATACTGGTGTTTGTGGACAGCCACAGACTGTACCTGCCAGGTCATACAGATCAGTGTCTCTGGCCACGGACACGGTACCTGTGCCTTGCAGGGTGCTACGGACCGTATCCGGTACCAACCCAGACTGGGTACTGTCATCAGAAGCAGGTGTTCGTTGACTGGACACAGATCCCTGTCGGGCCTGGCCAGAGCCACGCGCGTGGTCTCCTGGGGCGGTCTGATGACAGCACAGACCCAGCATTGCTGGGGCTGCTGCTGGCACTACGGGGCGGCCCTGTTGTCGCCCGACTGCCAGCTGCTGCTGTTGCTGGCATACAGCCACGTCGACACCTCAACCACCCACCATCACCCTGGCTCATGGACATGTAGTTGTGGAACCGGTCTAATATGTCCCCACAACGTCTGTCTATGACATCGGTGAAATCACGGATGGCAGCCGCAATGTCACGCATACTGTCAGTCATGGCTGTGCGACATGCTGCCAGCTCCCTCAGACCCTGTCTGGTGTACCGTTCCATACGTGACTGTGCCTGCATGACAGTCCGAAACATAGCTGAGGTTGTAAGACCTCTGTGGGCACGTCTGACAGGGGCAGTACGCCCAAGGATGCTCCCACGAGAACCCCTGGACATCTGTCTGTGTGGTACCATCTCTGGGCCATGCCCATGGCTGCTGTGTGGGAGGCATGTGCCACAGATACCACATTACCCTGGTCAATGCCCACTGTATGCTGTCCATCACCTAGGGACAGTGGTGACAAGGGGTGTATTGGCAGGATAACTGTGCGCATTGATGGGGTCGACAGCTGTGTACTGTCAATCGGCTGACCAATGGCGGACCCTGGCATACCTTCCTGTGCCATTACACCGATGTCATCATTATCAGTACCCATGGCACCTGACTCAGGTTCCCTGCTACATGACACCAGAGCAGCAACAGAACCTGTGGGAAGGAAACAGGAAACACAGTTTACAATGTCTACACATTACCAGTGATGCACACATGCACAGGTGCACACATGCTCACCTGCACACATGCACAGGTGCACACATGCACACATGCACCTGCACATGCACACCTGCACACATGCACACATGCACATGCACACCTGCACAGGTGCACATGTGCACACATGCACACATGCACACATGCACACATGCACACCTGCACAGGTGCACACATGCACACATGCACACATGCACACGTGCACACATGCACAGGTGCACACCTGCACAGGTGCACATGCACACCTGCACAGGTGCACACATGCACACATGCACACCTGCACAGGTGCACACATGCACACATGCACACATGCACACATGCACACATGCACACATGCACACAGTTTCACACAATTGTACAGTACTCAGTATGCGTGATATCAACACACAGACACAGACACACCTACATGCATACAAAGAGCACTACTAAGTGAGCCAAATAGTACTATTACTATCAACACTATTACAGGAATTGTTAATACACACTCACCAGCATGGATAGGCTGCATTGCAGTTATACCGGAGGGTCCTGCAGACATGAAGAAACTAATGTCAGTGGGCACAACTGTGCCATTGCTACTGAGTATGATACAGGTCAGGAGTACAACAGTCGCCTTTCACAGGTCAGCAGCTAATATTGAGGATATCACACTTGCACATTAAATACTATGGTGACAGCTACAAACCAAGGACACACCTCACACATGCATTAACTACCAGTGTACACAACAGTCAACTATACATATGACATATTACCTGCCCGTTCACTGTCTTGCTGCTGTGTGGCTCTAGCCTCCATCATGATGCATGTCTGCTGCTGTTGTTGTTGCTGGTGGACTGGAGCCACTACACTCAGGAGTAGTCCCTCCAGTCTGGTGTGTGGCGGATGTAGCCACCCACCACCTGTGGCGACCTGTTGCCTGTGGATATCTGACGCACACTGATGGACATGTCTGATTAAATCACTGCAGTGATGTCGTACCTGCTCATATGTCCTATTATGCGTGCCTATATCATTTACCCGACGGACAAGGTCTTGCCACAGTGCAGCCCTCTCCTGCTGATTCTGGCTGGTGCGGGAAAAGAGTATTGCATAGTCCCACACCAGGCTCTGGTGTATCTCCTCATCCTCAGCTGTGGAGTAGGTGGGGTTCTGGTGGGCCATGTACCTGAGAAAGAAAATAACCTGGTATCAGCAATATATGTCAGCAGACTTTGGCACACATACTACACATGCTACTTGACAGTTATGATACAACATATCTCACATATGTAGCATCTGTCTGTCTATTGGTGGATACACATGTAGATGGCCAGGTATCAGTGCTCGGCCAGCAACTGTGCAACAGTACCTGGCAGACTCCATACGACATACTACCAAACACCAGCAGTCAGAACACCGATTCAGGTCAGAAGCACCTCCTCACTCTGGGGGTTTGTATCTATGTACTGTATGGCCTACATCGGCAACTACTGTGGGCTGGCCACACACTGATTGCCCTGGATATACATATCCCACCTCCACCACCAGCACAGATGACTATAGTGCATAACATTACAGATACAAACTTTACACTTTGTAACAGTGATATGGTATCCTTACAGCCCACTGGGCCAGTGGCAGATACAACCCACAATGCTGACCCCTACACAATTGCTTTCTACAGACATCTCCAAGAATACATGGATCATGCAATCCCAAATATGACCAAGACACTCTCCACAAAGGGACAGCATCCTGTCTGGTGGACCCCAGCCATAGACAGATTGTATTACAGAAGATGGAAGAAACTGCAAGACAGAGCATCATTCACTGAAGGGAGGGCATGTCTGAGCAGCACTGGTAAGGATCTATTTCCCATCATACTGACTACATGGGCAACATTGAGAGGGAAATCAAGAGTGACACTACAGATGACCAGGAGGCCTTCTTCAGTTATGTTAGCAACCTGGTCAGGAGCCATCCTCTATGCCCATAGGTAGTACACAACACATATTTCACTGACACCACAGATATCGACAACATTGTGGTGGACAGGTTCAGTGCAGGTGTCACCCCGCCCTCCCCTGTAATAAGGCATAGTTATCCCAGCTGACTGTAACCTCCCCGTCATCACAGATGTCCAGGTGAGAGACACCCGCAGGACAGCAGAATACACAACATGGATGGGACCTGATGGTATCCCCAGTTGCATGCTACATAACCTCTGACAGGAGCTAAACACACATATATAAGTGCTATGTAACACTAGCCTGACTACAGGATATGTACCTGTACACTGGTGCACAGCAGCAGTGGTTCCACTCCATGAAGGAGGCACTTCACCATACCAATACAATACAACACAATGCATTACATTACAATACAATACTATACAATATGCTATTGCCCCTGTGTCTACAGCAGCGTACTGTTCTGCTACCCTGACCATTGTGACACATGTGGTGTGATGGTACCTGCTGCCGTCACACAGTTACACAGGGTGACTCATATGGCATATTACCTATCTGACTAACATTCAGCAGGGTATGTGTGACATGTACTCATGGGGAGTCTCGCTTCTTAACACTGTGTGGTTTATTGCAGGGTGTCTTATCTGTGAGTAGGAACTCTTACCTCCACATGTGCACACTATTGCAGTGGCACGGACGACACACAGCAGACATTTAGGTTGTGGATGGTGGGAGGTGTTACTGTGGTTGTTGGACATCTGTCATGGGTGTGACCTCCATATGTAAATCTGGGAGTGGTAACCTCTATGTGGGTAGCGTATGTGTACTCTGTGGTGTTGTCAGTCACTGTGCATTGGTAATGTGTTTGAGTGCATTGTCACAGTGTTGTACATGTCACTGTGTCCTTCTCCATATCTGTTGCTGTCATGTGAGGTCCATACCATGGCATCCATTATGTGGTGTGGGGGGTACACCGACCTACATGTCCATACCTGACTCACCATGTCTGCGGACACATACCATGTGCAGGTACTCCAGGGATAGTGTGCCACTGTGACTATCATTGGGGCCACTATTGTACACATTTCTGACCCTGCTCACCCCTGACACATGCAGTGGTGGGCGGCCAATCACATATCTGGTGGTTACTGGTGTAGGTGATCTGGAATGTGGTATGATACTCCGGATTTGACACTGGTGTTCACTCCATGCCTTTGTCACCAGGCACCTGTTGCAATACATCTGTACACATGTGCCTCACTCAGACTTTTATATACATCTCTCTCTCTCTCTCTCTATATATATATATATATATATATATATATATATATATGTATATATCTATATGTATATATATATATATATATATATATATATATATATATATATGTCCGTATACATATACACATATATATATTGATGTACATATATTGCTATAGATGTGGAGGGGGCACAGAGGGGGTGTGAGTGACAGAGGGGTGGGACAGGCTGTGTTGCAGGTCATCATATACAATCATACCTGTAGGTAGTCAGATCAGTCTGTCTATGTATATGTATCTACATATATCTATATCTGCATGTGTGCATTACATATATATGTTGGTACAATATTCTATCGACATCTGTCTATGTATTCCTACATCTCTCTCTATGTATGTATACATATATGCATATCATATATATATATATATATATATATATATATATATATATATATATATATATATATATACACATACATATGTTGACATACATACATATCCATATGTTAGACAGGTATATCAACATATTTGTCTACCATACTGTATACACACACTAACATACTGCTAAACATACATAGCTGTGTAACCTAATTTGTACATGGCACTACAACCTACAATCAAACAACATTGATATGTGCACATAGATGCTCTCACATACAAATGTATGTACAGCCTTCACTGATAGTTGCTGTATGTCTCCTGCCCTTTACACATCTTCATATACATATGGATACAGACCAATGACACATATGGAGGGTTCACAGTATGTACACCTTTATAGTATTACTTTACATTACCTGTGTTTGTCACAGCTGCTTCTGCTGCTGTCTGGTTCTCTGTCCTGCTGCTCCACTTCCCAGTTGTCAGCTTTCAGGTAGCTGTTGCTGAACAATTTGTTTCTGTCTGCTTAATTGCAGTTTTCTCTGTCTCTCTCTCTCTCTCTCTCTGTCTCTGTCTGTCTCTCACGTCCTTCTCAGGGTGCAATGAAAGTATTGCATGCGTGGACATGGAGTACAGCATACTTTTGTAGGTATCTGCATATGCCCATGTGATGGCCTCTGCACCAATTGTTAGCCAGCATTTGCTAATTGCATGCAGCCAGTTGTGTACTGATTGCAGTTCTCACTGTGATTTCAGAACAGTGCTATAAAATGGTGTGTGAGATAGGCGTAGCCCTTTCAGATGTTAAGGGCAGGGACCATGCTGTTATGCTGTGGACAATGTTCTGTGAGTGTTAAGGTTGGTATCTCTCTCATATTTCCAGGTGTGTTGTAGATTAACATTCCTCCATTCATTTCTCCAGTTTCCTGTACTAACTGTGTATGTACACTGACAACTACAACTACTACTATTGTTAATGTGTGTGTGTGTGTGTGCTTTCCTTTCACTTTTACTTGCACTCTGTTGCTAAGGCTTCAATAGTTGCCCTTTACAGTCACTACTTGTATGCCTACTAGGTGTCTTGACTGTAGTGTGCTGCTGTAGCTTTCCTATTTTCCATGTACATTCACACCTTGGAATGCTTGCTATATCTGCTAGGGTGTTACAGCATGCAGTGTGGTCTGGCCATGGTGTGGGCCTTGGCATCTATTAGGGTATTTGAGTATGCTGCTGAGCAGGCCTCAGAGACTTTCAGGTTCATCAGTTATGTGCCTCATGGAATGGTACATATCAGTGGGGTACACCCATTAAAATGTCTGGTATGCTGCAGTTGTGACTGTGGGTTAGCATGAGCATATGTATTACTACACTTTTTCTGCCATGCGAGTGGTGAATACTTTCCGGACTCCATAGTTACCATTGCATGTGTTACACCTTTCTGCCTGCTGTTTGTACATTTCACATGGGGTCTGTGGGGCATCCCTGTAAGACATTCACTGTTGCTATGTCTAGGTTCTTAACTATTCAAATATGGTGGTGTTGGACCCGTCATGTGTACAGATATTTGCAGGCTGTCCACATTTCTGCCTCATAATTTCGTCAATATCTCATGCACACCTTTATCTGGCAAGTCAGTCTGGGCTCGTCAGAATATGGTGACAAACATTCAAGTTCCAGACTGCATACCCTTCCAAACATCCCACAAGGTGTAGACCCTGTTACTTTCTGAACTGTCTGCTTGTTGTAACTTTATTTGTAATGTGTCCCTGGTTTTGGGCCTTTGCTCCACATATTTTATTACTTGGTCCGGATGTGTTCCTGTAAGAGGTTGTGGGGTATGGGCAGTGCTTATCCTGCTGTGAGTATGTGTGTGTCTTGCAAGGTGCTATGGTGACATTATTACCTACTAGCTTCCAACTAGCATGGCTGTTTCTGTTCACACACTACTATTATGGAAATCCACCAGTTTTGTTTGTGATTCTAAATGTCATGTTTTGTGTACTACACATCTATATTCCCTTTACATTCATTCCTACTGTTACATGATATATTTACTTTAGCACAATGTTTTTATATAAGAGTCATGGCTTAGTGGTAAGTCATGCAGACTATAGTTGCCAAGGTCCTGGGTTCGGGACTCACAGTGGGATTTTATTTTTCTTTTGAACTGAGTACAGGACCTGTCAATCAAAGTGCCTAAGGCACTTTTAAGCAGTTGTAACCGGGTTAGCGCTGGTTTGCTGAGCTCACGCGCGCACTGGTGGTTAGCTCCGCGCACACAAGCGACACCTGATTACAAACCACTTAAACGTGCTTACTCTTGCACACCCGCCGCTATTTTCCTTGAAAGAAAAGAAAATGGGGAGACAGGAAAGTGGTGAAAAAGGGGTCACAAAGAGGGTAAGACAGTAGGGAAACAAGCTTGGGATGTGCAGGAGGGATGTAGGTAAGGCCCATAGCTGCCCATTTCTTCAGCAGCAACAGCTCTGCATATGTATGTAATTTAGTGTGACATTTGAAACCTTATACCCCTGAGAGAGGTGTCAGGACAACAATAATACTTGTTGTACAGCCAATTGGAATTGATAGGTTCCATGTCCAGTAGACATGTGTGCGGAATGGGCAGCTATGTATGGGGCGTAATTTTTTTGTGGGTACAGTGTGCCCCTTTTTTTTTTTTATTTTTTCAGGTGAGAGTGGTATGTCAGGTGAAGGTAGTCGGTACAGCTGGGGAGGTAGGTTGGGTAGGTTAACAGACAAGACAAACAAGACGCATACAGGGGCGGTGTATGACACGTGTGGGGGGGTTACACAATTGACGGGGACGGAGGTTTGGATATCCAGAGCCCATGAGCCCACAGATGGCAACAGTGGAACTGATATCCCCACCCATAGGCAGTTGCCACTGTTCCTTCACTGCCCAGGACGGGCTGTGCTGGGGCTGTGTGGCGGGCAACGGGCATGCCCGTTAGTTGCACCACCCGTGCCTCGAGCTGGCGTGGGGCTCGAGGACAGAGTCCCGAATCTCCACGCACCACAGTCTGGACGCTACGAGGGTGAGTGGTGGATCTCCTCCGCCACACTTGCAGAGGGGGTGAGCCCCATCCCCTGCAGCACTTCCACCCGAGGTGGCACAGGGCCACCGGAGGAGGGTCCGACTGCACTAGTACCAGGTGCACTCACCAGCTGAGGTGGGAGAGGTGGGTCCACTGGAACCCGCCTTCCTGTCGCTCTATGTTTTGCATTATGTCATGACAGTTTGGGTTAGTGACATATAATACCATTCACAATTAGTTGTAACAGCATGCATTAGTATTCCCATTAACCAAACACCCAGATATTCACACCATTGAACAGCGTGCATAACACATGCATAATTTGAACAGTAATACACAGTCCAACAACATGCAGGGTTGATTGATGGCAACAGGCCATCAGGTGTGGATGTATGAACAGGGCGGATGCATCAACAGACATGCAAATATATATGACCCAACAGGACAGGCGTCCAGGGGTGGTAATTGTGATTGCACATACCATTTTCACGGAATGGGTTACAGGTGGTTAAAGGGGTGGGGTAAATAAAGTAATATTAACACCTTCTAATACAAATACATATGCTGTACATTTCTAATAGCTACAGTTATATATACACTACTGTTCTAACTACAGTGTCCTATATGTTAACTACTTAACCTTGCAGATGGGACTGTTACTGCAACATCAATCTACATTTTATTGCTGTTCATACACATTCATATCGAGCTTTGTTCAGATACATCATCCTGTTACCTTTGCTTTATATACTTTGTAGACAAGTGTGGATGTTTGGTATATCAGTCAATCATCCCATCTGCGTATTTCAGACTGGGAGCAACATATCCAGATTTTGGTGTACACATTCCACATGCAGCAACACTTTGAACAGATTTTGCTGTTTGGTTCTGAGTCTCACATGCATTTAATTCTGTCCTAACTGCAGTATAGTTTATTCAGGGGTTATTACTACTGTATTGTTGTATTCTGACACTTTCTCACACTCTCTCACTTGCTTTCATGTTACTATTCAGACTGGTACTTCTAGGCTTTATTGACATGTTTTAACAGTAGTTATTACAGTTCTTTCCAGCAGTCTCACTTCTGTCATGTTTCAGTATTTCCACAGGGATATATTTCACACATGTGATTTCATCCTCTTCTGCAGCTATAATTTACATGCTGCTGCAGGTTGTGTACTATTTTCTTACAGGCAGGGCAGTTTTATTTCAAAATATATGTTGGACAGTGTCATGTTTAGTTTACACTTACAGGCTGGGAACTGTTGTAATCAGGCAATACTTGCATACACTTTCACACTGTTACTTGCAGATTTAATTCCTTCCTGGCTACACTGCACTCTTTGCTGACTGTCATACATTTATATATCTTTACAGTTACTAGTAGTGGATTACTGACCTGCCTGGTGGCAACCGCACCAGACTATCGGCATAGGCTCTCTGCGGTTCGCAGAACGGACACCTGCAGCTGTAATATAAATGAAGTAATATTGAATACACATCTCCATAATTTCAGGTAGTTTAACTTTCTACATACATAATTAATTGTTACTTACTCAGTGGTGGGGCGTTGGGTGATTGCCGGGCCTCCTGGAACCAAAGGTTCAGTTGGTCCTGCTTGCGTCTCTTCAGGTCCGCATGGTGGTGACGGACCTGCTCACCTGTCCTTGGAATTCCTGTGGCACTGGTGAGTTCATGAGCCAACTGGTCCCACGCCACAGCCCTGTACACTCCCCAGAGGACCTGGCCCTGCATGAGTTGGGCCTCATGGTTGTGGACTAGGAGCCAGGCCATGTACCTGGACTCCTCAACACCCCACCTCTGTCCTCAAAAGCGGCTACCCTCTCCTGCACCTGACATTCTGCCTGCAGGTCTGTTCTACAATCGTTTATGCTGTGTATTCCCACCTATGAGGCTTATATAGTCCGTTTTTCCCGCACATATCTGTGATTGGCCATTTTGGAATTGTATCAACTTCAGTAAACCTGCATTGTCATGCTGTAGTTTGTATTCATTCCTATATATGAGCTATTATTGCATTTCTAGGTACTGCTGTCATGGCTTAGTGGTTCTGTACCTTGACTATGGTGTATAGTATCCTGGGTTCGAACCTGGCCACTGCTTTTATTTTTCATGACTGTCTAGACATGTTGAGGGGTGTGTCTGTGTAAAGGCAGTTTTGATATGGCTTGCTCACCGTTGCCCATTGGTTAGCTTGTTTGCGGGGTGCGCAGCTCCAAGCAAACGGGTAAGCTGGTTTAACCCTCATTTGGCTATCGGCACGCATATTCCGCTCAGCTCAGTTAGGAGCACATATATTTAGCATGGTAAACCACTGCTCAGCTACGGGGGCCCCTCAGGGTTTTTTTTTCACCCAGGGTTGGGACCAAAAAAGGGCCTTTTTTTAAACGGGCAACAATTTTTTTTTTAAAAAACTCAACCTTCCCGTTGGGTTTTCCTTTTTTTTGGGGTTTTTTTTTAAAACTTTTTGGGCAAAATCCCCCCCGGGGCCCCCGGTTTTTTAAATTTTAAAAAAAAATTTTTTTC